>NC_142185.1:14361081-14512307 GCF_026936395.1 Plectropomus leopardus | reverse complement strand
ATAAATATATAATAAGAAAAAATATAGGCAGAGGTCAGGGTTTCTGCAGAAAAATACATGCCGTACACTTCTAGTGGGTCGTAAGTGATGATTAAGTGGAAATACTTTTGTGTTAAGCAATTCATTGTTTTCTAGGAAAGTCCTGGAAAGTATATCTTTAAAACAACAGCTTTAAAATAATTTTGATGGTACACTGACACTAGTAGGGAGAATGGCGCCCCTTGTGTTGTTGCTTCAATGTTGCTTTGAAAGACAAGGCTTTTCATCTCTTTATTATTATCAACAAATAATAACGTCACAAATCCTGTGACATTAATTTAACCCACTAATCAGAATGATCTGTGTATTCATAGCTTTATACAACCATAGCAGTTAATTGATTTTCAATGTAATGCCACGTGATTATCATGTCCAAGCTGCTAGCAAGGACAAACAGTGGAGTCTATGTCTTCCATTTTTATATCCCGCAATTGCTTTCCCATCTGTCAAATTCTGGTATGTTTATTAAAAATAGATCAGCACAAAACAAGCACAAAGTCCTTATTTTTTCTGAGCCCCTTTTTCTAAGTCTACACTGCCTGTTCCAGGTATGAATGTTGTGCCATTATTTGGCCTTTGCATGAAAGATATAAAAGGTACACAGGCAGAATGGAAGGACAGAGTTGTCTCGCCTTTAAGCCGGCAGCAGATGTGTGCTGGATTGATGTCTGTTTGAAAGGGACAGTCAGTAGAACAGGCTGTGTGTGATGTTTTGAGCAGCTAGTAGCACTTAGCAAGAAGGGGAAAAAAAAGCAACTGGTAATGTCCACAAATTGGGGAGACAATGAGGTCTGGGAGCTCCTTAATCTCCGAGAACAAGATTAACCACCATTTTACACAGGAAAAAAATATTGTTATTGCCATTGTTATTGTTTAGAAAGCAATTCAAGGTCGATTTGCTATATGTAACAATAGACTGACATTCTTCTGTAGACCAACAAGGAAGATAGTGTCACCATAGTTCCCTCATTAAAAATCCAGTGAGATTTTTCCATTGGATCTTAGATTACTTGAAAAAAATAAGATCTGTTGCAAACAAACATTTATGATACTTACACTTTTTGTTCACCAAGGTAATCTTCACAAATGAAAACCACTTTCACGATTTCTGAAGCCAAAATGTAATCCCCAGAGAAATCAAAAAACTAACATTAAGCTATAAAAAAACCTACACCCCAGGGCTGTAAAGCCATATTCATGATAGTGTTCTGTAGTCTCATTGACCACTTGCTATCACCTTTTTTAAGACATATACAAGTTTTAAAACTGTGTGGGTATAACAAAATGTGAAAGCTTTTGGTAACATACACAGACTTTATTTCAGGAATCAAACCATTTACTTCGAGATGTGGGAACCGGGAGTGCTAAAATCCTTACTCATTTCTGGGTTTTAGGACTCGATGCTTCTGGAATGGTGGGATGCTATCTAAAATCACACACACTGGGGCAGCATCATACCTAAGTTGTTTGGTTATGTAAAAAAAAAGAAAAAAAAAAGGAAAAGCAGCATAATAAGGATCTTCATTGTGGCCCTATCCCAGGATCTCTGTTAAAAGGGCTTCAGTCTAAGTCTCTGTGGATGCACTTCTCTGCAGCTTTTGAGGGATACACCAACTGACCAATTAACATCACCGTCCTTAAAGCTGAGTTGCTATGACAAAAAAAAACAACAATTTGTTAGAATGAAATTAGCAGCAGAGCCATGTACATCATTCACTCTGCCTACATGCAGCATATGCTTTTATGTAAAATAGCTATTAAAATAGGATCCACACAAAGGACTCATCTCAGAATGTCTGCCATTATCACAAACTTGACATCTATGAAAGCTGATGGTTGAAATTCCACCTCTTTGCTTTCATTATTAAACACAAAACTCTCTGTACTCATTTTTCCCCACAGATATTAGCCTGATGCTTCAAAGAGATGAAAAGGTGGATTTTTTTCCTTCTTTGTCTGACTTCTATGTTTGTGCTGATTTTTGAGCGCACAGTGCCATTTTCCACATTCATGATTATTTTCTGAATGTGTGGGATAAGTCAAAGATCAAAGCTAATTTGTTAGATTATTGCTTGGTGAGTTTGGGATGCAGACGTCACTCAGGGGAGCGTTGTAACAAGTTCAGCCTTGGACGGTAGATACTGTAAACGATGCACAAAAAGGCTAACAGGTCTGAATACAAATATCCCCGTGGCTCTCTGCAGTTTGAGTTCAGAACAACTTCCAATTATCAATGTCCCTGGCTTGTAACCCCATTTCAGCTTAGTTTCAGCTGGGTACTGGCACGCAAGTTGTGTGTCAATTCACCAGTCCTTCATCGACTACTGAGTATATTCTGAATGCTTGATAAATGAGCAGCACTTGATCTCATGTTGCAAAAGTGATGCACCCAGTTTTGGTGATTTGCACGTGTAAGAGTGTTTCAGTGTTTTCATTACTCATTCCATGAGGATTTGCATTGACCTCATCAACTCATTCCAGTTACTTTCAGAACTTTGTATGTGTGGTAGGGTTGTGGATGCAGGCAGTATAATGTGTGCCTGAACATTTGTGTGTGACTGAGTTTTTGTTTTTATGAATTTCCTACAATGTGCACCACACCACTCTTTTTCCTCACACTACATAAGTATGAACAAAAAGCACAATAAGTTTGTCTGTTGTGTGCTTTGAGGGTGTTCATGTGTACAAGACACATAAAGATTTAGATGAACATTTTTTACTTCCATCTCGTGATGCTGTTGTGTGTCCTAAAGCATTGTCTTTTTTGTTGTCTGCCAAAGTATAAGTATGGCCCCTGATCTTCATTGGCCCAATTTTATTGCTCTCTTAATCAATACTGAAATCACACTCATACAGTGCATCTTCAGGAGTGGTCTAGAAACCCATTGTCTTAATAACAAATCCTCTGGATGTTGTTCTGATAGATTTGTAATGGCAAGACACTCTTAAGTGAACACAGCTTTAAATAAATTTTTATGTTCTGCCTCCACGCCTGTAACAGCTGTGACTGGGGGCTTTATGTTTTCAGGTTGCCATCCACCGTCCATCTGTCAGTTCATATGTCTGTGCATTTGTATATGCATCCCATCTTGTGAATGTGATATCTCAGGAAGTTAATTTTCTTAAATTTAACTTACATGTCCTCTTTGACTCAATAATAAACTGTTCAGAATTTGGTGCTCAAAGGTCAAGGTCACTGTGACCTTACAAAACATGTTTTGTACCATAACTTAAGAATTCATATGCTAACGATGGCAAAGTTTCACACAAATGTCTAATTGGATAAATTGATTAAGTAATTGCATTTTATATCTAAAAGGTCAACTTCACTGTGACATCATAATGTCCTGCAAAAAAAACACACTTTTTTGGCTGTTAATTAACGTCATATCTGCATAAGAGAAAGGGGAGACATCTGGTCAGACATTGAATTGGCGACACTAATATTTGGTGTAAATCCTGAAAATGTAATGATTGTATGATATGATTTTGGACAGACATGCTTATAAAATGCAACTTGACAGGTTAGCAGAGGCACACAACCACGAAGTGGTAATTCTAGTTCCTCCTCTAATATGCTGTTGAGCTACAACAAATCCAGTTTTTTAAATCTTTTTTTGCATGGGCTGTTTAAACTTTGCTTTACATTTAGAATGCATAAATGCGCTCAAATGTCAACAGAAAATCTGAGGCGCTGCTGCAGTTTCTTGACCAAGAATTTTAATAAAGTTTTGGTTTGAGATGAGATAATAATGCCTCCCTGCCATCATTCAACAATCAGGAAATGTAATTGCTGACCACTGGGTTGGGTTGGTTAAGGTTGGGTTTCCAAAAAGCATCCATTAACGTCCTCTTTGCCTTTATTACAATTATAGTAATCTAATATCATTGCCAAAATCCTTTTGGAGGAATCTGCAATTGGTTTGAATTAAAACTGAGTGTAGAGTTTCGTATTGTGACATAATCTCTTATTTCAGCAAGGTCTTAGGTAGAGAAGCCCAGAAGCAATTGTTACTAAAACACTAAAATTCAATACATGTAGACAATAAAGTTAGGTGAATAATGAAAGGGATATAAATATAACACACTTTGTGTGTTTCCTGTATCCTCTCACTATACCTTGGCTGATAAAATACACTGCACACAGTTTTGCAGTCACAGCTGCATTCAGTTGTCAATACTCACTGCTATTTCTCAGCAATTATGGATCATATGATCTCTATCAGGACAGGAGAAGCTTTCTAAATACCATAGGAATTAGCCTTTTGTAGAATTAGTCCATTTGGTGATGGCTGTGGTCTGCAGAAATGTCTTCCCTTGCCGAAGTTGTTGAGAGCTTGTGTCCCACACTGATAATTTAACAACAAAACTGAATAATTTTAATTGGATTTCTCTGCAGTGTAAACTATGACTACATTGAATTACATTGTTATCCCGCTTCAGGTCACTAGCAATTTAGTGACCAGTTACTAGTCTACCTTAATTGGCTATTTTACTGAATTGAATATCCATATTTATTTTAAAGAACCTTTCTTATCTATACTTACCTCATTGCCTATACCACCATAATGCCACAGTAGCATTATTATGTTTCTACATTTAAACATATCAGCATTTTTAAAATAACATGTGCATATTATCCAATGTACATTGAGGTATGACTTTTAAAAATCAAGCACATATATCAAGCAATTATACAGACAGGTGACAAATTAAAGGGAAAAAAAACAACATAAAGTGTCTTAGTAAGATGTTTGTACTGTATGCCACCAGAACAGCTTCAGTTTTCCTTGGCATTGATTTTACAAATCTTTGAAACTCTACTGGAGGCGTAAACAACATTATCCCAAAAGCTTGTTCCACATTTAGCGTTTCGCTGATGGTGTTGACACAAAATCTCCCATAGGTATTCAACTGTGTAGCGATCTGACTGCTTAGGCCATATCATCTAATTCAGTGGTTCCAAATTAGTCCAGCCTTGTGGTCCAGATTTCTCCTTAGTCATTAGTTCAGGGTCTACAAATTAAATAAATTATTACATATTTAATTTTATGCCACAAAATGTACACAACATGTTGGCTTAGAACACAAAAAACTAACATATTGCAAGAATAAAAAGAAATCACACTTCAAAACCACTTATCTAATTCACATTATTTTCATGCTCATCAAATTCAGTCATCAATTCATCAATTCAATGATCTCTCATGTCCCACGGATGGGGGCATGGTTATCCTGGAAGAGACCACTCTCATGAGGATAAAACTGTTTGATCACAGATAAAGGTGATCACAAAGAACAACTTTGTTTTCATTTGCACTGACCCTTCATTCTAAGGGTACAAGTGGACCCAAAGCATATCAGCAAAATGCCCCGACAGCATATCAGAGCGAGCGCATCCCCTCACTCAAACATTTAAGGATTTCCTTCAATGTGTCCCCCCTCTGTATGTGGAAAGTGTAATACTATTGTGGGATTTAATTTCAAATGATCATATTCAAATTTAAATTATATTTTTAATTAAGTCCTCCTTGGCTTCCATAGTATGCCAGTGGTGAGCTATTGGATTCACCGAAAAAAAATGAGTAATGAAAGCCCTTAATCTCAACACTTGATAACATAATTCAATTGGTAATTTGTAATGTATTCAAACCCTGCAGCTTTGTTAAAGTCATTCTCAAGCATATTTAAATCATTAAGCTGCATGCTGCTGCACTCAAAGCCTTTTCTCTCACCTTGCAGGTTTTAATCACTCATCT
The DNA here is from genome assembly GCF_026936395.1 of Plectropomus leopardus. Taxonomy (NCBI): domain Eukaryota; kingdom Metazoa; phylum Chordata; class Actinopteri; order Perciformes; family Serranidae; genus Plectropomus; species Plectropomus leopardus. Next base: position 14,506,509 of record NC_142185.1, on the reverse strand, counting down.
CTTTCCAACGGTGGAGAGCATGCAGCTTGAGTCAGCAGCACATCACAAGAAAGTTCAGTGATGTAATTTTTCTGTTCAGACCGTTTTGCAGTTTCTTTCTATGAACATGTTACAAATACATGCTGCTCTTTAACCACTTCTCTCACCCATATTGATCCACCTTGAACAATCAGAGAGCATGCCAAGAAACTTCTTATTTCATTTTTTATCACCCAGGTTCTTTCCTGCATTAGTACATTCTCCAACATCACTCTAATTGAAACATTTTGTACCAGAACGAGAGAGTGCCAGTATGACCTTGATCTGCACCAAACAACTGCAAGGAGACTTACTGAAAAGATTGGTCCGTTTCCAAGCAAACTCTGATGCAGAATAGTGAACAGTGCACCAGCCATTTATGTGACAAAGTTATGTTATTATACAACAATGCTGTCAATGCATTCAAGGACAACGTGACTTACTAAGAAATCAGAGTTCAGCGTTGAATCGCAACCGCTTTGATTCAAGAGTGTTCTAAATTCACATTATCTTTGTCTCCGTGTTGATTTTTGTCTGATGTCCCTATAAAACAGAACAAGATGGCAGTGAAGGAATAAAAGAGGACATGTAATTAGAGGACAAGGAGCAAGGAAAATTGCATTTCCACATGAATTATGTTGTTGGTTTTTTTTCCCCAAATGGCCCTCCTGTCAGTTTAGGCATTTGCTTCGTTGCCTCCACCCTGTCCACTTCGTTACAAGGTAACTCTTGTGGAAATAAGTGAACATTGGCATAGGATATTAACTCCTGCTGGTTTGAGGAGCTATGCATGAGGTGCACTGATTAGGACAGTATTTAGGCTCATTGTGTGTGTGTGTGTGTGTGTGTGTGTGTGTGTGTGTGTGTGTGTGTGTGTGTGTGTGTGTGTGTGTGTGTGTGTGTGTGTGTGTGTGTGCATGCGTGCGTGCGTGCTTGCGTGCGTGCGTGCGTGCGTGCGTGCGTGCTAATGCGTGTGTGTGTGTGTTTGTGTGTGCTTGTGCTTGGTTATTTATGCTATTTTCACATAATGCATGAGGCTTTTTTAGGTAAAGCATATTGTTACGTAAGTATGTGCATATTGTGACAGTTCTCTTGTAACTGTCAAACATGATTGAGTTTGCATACATCGATAGTGTATTCATCTAACTGACAGATCAGTTGCTGGATAAATTTGTTGTCCAGGTGATTGTTGCCTGTACTGTGTTACTTGTAACCAAAGCATCTTTCCATGACTTCCCATGATGCAGATGTGCCAACATGTGCAATGCGAAAGACTAATCTTCCACAGTTATTTTTTTATCATGACCAGATCAGAGATATCAAAACTTTACACTGTTGGCAACTTGACCGTAGAAAGGAGCTGATGGACAGAAGTTAGGGGCCATCTAAGATGTGCGGTTTCAGATTTTTGCTAGCATCTGTCCATTTCTTTTTTTGAGCGCTTCTTTTTTTCTGTTCTTTCTTTTTTTTGTTGATCACTTTGCTGAATGCATTGTAGAGAAGTTTCGACGGGGAATGCGCGATAGCAACCTGGCATGACAAATTCCCTTAGGATCCTACGAAGAGGATAGGAAGAGAGAGGAAGACAAAAAAGGGAAGGGACAAGCAGAATACAAAGAGTGTGTTTGGCAGGTATTTATGCAGCAAGAGACACGGCTGAGGTGTGGTCCTGCTCCCAGAATCTGCTAAATAGCTCTTATATAATAATCATAATTGTTAGAGGACAGGGTTGCTCACAGCTTTTTTTCAGAGGCAAAATCTGATAAACCTACTTCCACTGTATGTTGCCAGCCCAGCACTGAACAGCAGATAGAAAAAGTTAGCAGCCAGCTGGTTAACATTTTTGAGCAGGTGGCCTTCTTTTCTGTGTGTCCTGAATATCAAAATATAACATTAACACAAACGGGCCTATTCAACCATTCTGCTGTCTAAAAATAGTAAGTCTAAAAATAACAAACCAATGATGACTTCAAAAGGATACAAGCTCGGCACTTCATTATGTCATTTTACTTTTTGGCAGATTTTTTTTTTTTTTTCATAAATTTATAAGTTTATAATCTCAGAGAATGTTTAATTTTTTAATGCAAATTTGCAAGTACTGTCTCTTAAATTTACAACTCTAATCTCAGAGAATATCCAAGATTTTTTTCTTATAAATATTCCACTTTAATCTCTCAAATTCTCAGAAAATCTCAGAATATTACTCCCATTCCCTGGTGTCATTTTTTCAGTTTTTTCACTAACATGCAGTCACAGGTAGCCAGAGCACAGCTCCAATTGGACGATAAGGTGATAATGTGTGTCCACATATTTTACTAACACATTAGCTAAAACAACTTCATTAGCTGGTGATATGTGGTTGCGTGTGGCTGCTGTGTTTTCTGGCAGCTTGTGTTGATGTTTCTCAGTGTTACGGGGCCATGCGATTTAGAGAGGCAAACAATTTGCACATTTATTATTTTTGGCTGCTGATATTTTTTCAGGAGTTCTCTAATCGTGCTTCCTCTCCAGGGTAGTTACAGTTTTACTTCATTAAGGCCATACCATTCCACTTGAACATGATTAGTGACACTAATAGCTGTAACATTTTAGTATCAGGCAATTAATTATCTCAAACCACACACCAACTGTCTTAAATATTGAAATAAATAATCTCTTTAACTGAAATATCATGTGGCTGTTTAACCTTAATTTGGTTAGAGATAACAACATCTGCTCTTTCCTGGCAGGTACTGTTGGGGAACAGATTTCTTTGAAGTAAATAGCACAGATGTGTCAGACTCCACTTTCAGCCTTCTGACAGGTTTTAGTCTCTTGACAAGCCACATTTATATCTCCAAATTGTATCCAGTTTAAAGGCTGTTAGAAATGATATGACATATTATAACACAATTACCAAATAAATGTATTATTTCCTGTCATTCCCACCTGTTTTAGCATATTTAATATCTCATTTGTTTCCTTCTTTCTGTTTATACTGTGTGTTTGTTTACACATGTCTGGTGTTGGTGAAGTGTAGGATGTGAGTCTCCATCTTAATTGGCATTATGTGATAAAAGCAAACCTATGCATATCACGGTGACCTTTTCTGGGTTCGCCCCAAGCTAAACTTTCTTGTTGTGTAGTTTTTTGCTTTAACTCAGGGAGCTCACAGTAATTGGTGACAAAAGCGTTCATATCTTTCCATAACAGCAGAGCTGGCTGTTGTTAAAAAACAAATAATATATAATAATAATAATCTGTGTGGGCCACAATTAAATAAATAATACATTAATATAAGAAACCAGAGTAAAGAATTTAGCAATTTGCCAAAACATCAAAAAACAATTTTTTACATTATTTAAATTTCAGCCATAAAGATATACAAATTATGTATTCATTCATATTTGTTACAGTTGTATTGGAGGTTATTTTCATTGCATTATAGCAATTTTTGTTTTAAAAGTGTTTTTTTAAAACAAATTTCCTATTAATAGATAATATTTGTTGCAATCACAGCAGCTACCAGCTAGGGTTTATGCACAAGAACTATTAGGATGTGTCAGAGTACACTGGTATTTTGGCTAATAAATTCACAGCACGCCATGCACATAAGAGTTGGATGTGACGTGACGTGTTACTGAAGTTGAAGCCTCTTCACCCATGTGGAAAACGTCTTATATTGTGCATTTGCATAATAAAATAAAACAAAATAAATAATAATCACCATCGTCATCATCATAAAAACCCTGAAAAGACTGCTCCCTGATTCTTTTGAATGCACAAAATAAAAAAATAACATATCAAAGTTTTAACAGACCACTAAAGGGCAGGTGATGTCTTTTTCAACATGTAAGTAAAATTGACTTGACGAAGGGGCTGTGTATGTTAACTAAGCACACAGTGTTCTGAAATATAAAATAATACAAAATAATGAACTTATATGAAATAAGTGTATTAAAGAAAATCTGTTTACAACATATTTTTTTAAGTTCTTGTGAGATTGAAATTACAATGTCTGCTTTAAAATAGGCCCAGCATGTCTCTATTCACCTCCATTATACATGAATAGCAGCAGGAGTCTTTGTATCAAAAGCTGATGACACACACAGCTGTTTCCCCACAATAACCTGGCCACTTGGATGAGGTCACAGAGAGATGATTTGTGGGACTGGGCAGTTGTGCTGTCAGGATGTTCAGTGATGTAGAGAGGAAAGTAATTTTTCATGCAACTGTGTGTATCCAGTGCCTCCACAAATGTCACCAGCTCCCGATGATGCTTTGCAATGTAGAAACTATGAGAATACAGAACTAACTATGCAATTGTTTTGTTGCAACTTTATTTAAAGACACTTATGTTATGCTGTTTGCCACAAAGTCAAAAGCTTAAGTCCTATAGGTGCTTTAATCAAGGTAAACAGTGGATCAGCCTGATCAGTGACAGTGGGCTTTGATGCAGCACTTTCCAATTAAAAAGTGCAGATCAAACATACCACCAGTCATGCTGCCTTCAGAAGGACTCAATCAGCAAAAGGGAATGCCCTCATAGAGTCTAAAAGAAACAGCTGATGATGAACACCAGTAACAATTACCCACTGATTTTAAACTCGCTGCTTTTGGCATTTATTGCTATAGTCACACTAAACCTGTATTGTAAATGTGGATCCAAATATGTGTACTGGTTTTAGAATCTCCCTAATCTACAGCTCACTAGATAAAGGCTTTAGCGGATGTTTTTTTGTTTGTCCTATAATTATGGAGAATGACTAATCAGAGAGCTTTTTCAAATTATCTAATTGCTTCACCGCGTGCTACAGTATGTGTGATTGCCAGTGAAATCACTAATAGTACGAGCTGTGTTGGGGATGTTACTTTGTGAAGGTATTACTCAAAAGCTGCATTGAGAATACGGTAATCATTATTCAATGAGGAAATCAATCCTGTTAGTTAGCACTGCAGCGTGACGCAAGCCTTTTCAGTGTTTCCTGTTGTGCACAAAAACTAATCTCGGCCTGTACAGCAAGGCTCAATTTTGCCATCATGTTTTGCATCTACATGCAAGTGCAGTGAAGGAGTGCTTTGTCAGCTTCGCTTGCTGTGGATAGATGACTCTTATATTAATGTTTAAATTCATGTTTTTGTGCGACATACATTTAAGCTGAAAATCAGAAACCTCTCCACTTATCAAAGCACTCATCCCGCTCCATAAATCATTTTTTCCCATTTTTTCCTTTCGATATTCATGTCACCATCTTTCCAGCAGGATTCTGTATCAGTCATTCATGGTGGGGTTTTTTAAGGCCTGCCTTCATTCAAATGAGTCAGTTCAAGCCTCGTCTGAATGTATATATCAGCCTTAGCCCAAACGTATACAAAAGTGAAATCTATACTGCATTAAATTCCAGGTAGCTTCTGTCTTAAGAATTCATTCACATCCGAGGTTGAGTCTAGGGGCACACATAAAACAGCTGCACAAGTCATAGGGACACAGACCGACAGATGTTAAGACAAACAATAGATCCTTTTCGGCACTTTAGGATACTGATAGATAATTAAAAGTTTCAGACAACACAGAAATCACAAAAAGTCCCTCTTCATTGAAAAATATGCCTATTGTTACTTCTCTTGTATGTCTCACTGTGCAGACTTATTTATGTGCAGACATTAGAAAGGTTGTTTTCACATTCTTTGGCATTAGAGGCAACAATGGCAGAGGTGTTTTTTCATTGCTGGTCTTCATCAGAGGTGGAAAAATGAAACTAACTGAAAATACTTCTGATCAGGCATATATATCACCATTGCATGTCTTATTGTCCACACAAATGTTAACTTCTCACCTCCAATAACATGCAGCTCACACCTGCTTACCTCATCTTGTCAGTGGGAAACACACACAGCAACACACCGCTCAGAGGATGCACATGCTCTAGTTGATGGAGCCAAATGTAGCTACAGCCTCTTACACTGTGGCAAAAAAATGGCAAACCAATCCTATTAGCAATATTGAGTTTGGAAGGCAGGGCTCATAAGAGGGAACCAGATTTATGTACCAAATATGTAACTAGACCCTCCTGGACAATAGTGTTATTGCTAGGGACTATAGACTGCCTCCATTCCCTCCCACTATACAAAAATGAAGCAAAAATATCCCCGACACAGCCGCTGCCATTTTGTGCTGGTGACATCATTTGAAGCAAGAAACTGTGCAGTAGAAATCTCTAATCTATGTTGATTACCCTCTCATTCACCCGTCCAACCAATCCTGAGCAGCGCTATTGATTGCGAGCACACCAACCGGCCCATTTCCACAAGTGTTGTGGTAAAGTTTCTCACTTTAAAGGAATACTTCACCCCCAGATAGAACAACTGTGTATCAATTATTCAACCCGTGTTACCTTGAATCCAGGAAGAAAAAGTTCTTTTTTTTTGCATGCCTCCGTTGCGAACAAAGAATCCAGAAACTGAGAAAATTCTTGATTTGAATTGAAGGAAATGGTGGCCATGTCAAAAAACAGCAAAACTATATCAAAAACCTTCATATATAAAGTATCACACAACACATTCAGTATAATACAAATCTCACCTATCCAGTCATATGCTCAGTACCTCCCAAGCATGTGTTTTCACTAAAACTGTACTTTTTTTTTAGGTCTTCCATATAAACAGTCTCACACACACAGATGAGTAGTGTGCCTGGGCAAGCACGCATGTTTGAAGTCTGCTCATGCATGCCATTTAATTCCTGCCTCCCAACTTATTCATTGGCCACACATGCTGTCACTCACCAAATGGCCAATGAACAAGACAAGAGGCATGAGTAACTGATATACTGTACAAGTGATCATTTGGGGGAAGAAGTATTTCTTTAATCTTTTTGATGTTTATATACAAGCATGATTTTGTGACATCACAACTAGTTTGTCCAATCGCAGTCCACTATGTAACTAGAAGCACACACTGATGATAGCGACGATTTTAAGAATCTTTAAAGTTAAATACCCAATTTTCACACACAGAACATCACAAAATGCAAAAGATTAGGTAAAAATCACCACTGGATTTAATGCACTGTTGTCTTAATACCATATCATTCAGCAGTAGATGTAAGCGACACTGTTGATACAACCAGTAGATATGAAAACATCCAATTTTGTGCAGTGTACATATGATCTACAGCATTTAAAGCTGGTTAACACAACTCAAACAAAACACAGACAGCAGCAAAATAATCTACTTTATGTCACTTATCACCTCCACCTGTCTGTACTCTGCCTCACATGTAGGCTAGCTAAGCACATAGAAAGACAAAACAAACAAACAATAGATGCACCACCTGTGCCCCCATTTGGAACTGGTGAGCGCTTGAACCAGTTCCATTAATTTCGGTCCTCGTGTCGGGGGATATCTCACCAGCTAATACTTCTATCTGCATGAAGCAGGTAGAGAGAGCTGGCGTTGACATGGTGTGCATCCACTGGTGCAGTGAAACCCCAGCTGTGACATGCATGAAGTGATCCAGTGAAGCTTGTAACGAGGACACAGGTCAATGAGTGAGAAGAGTGACTGCTGCAAAGTGGACATGACAGCAGTTTAGCCCACTCAGGGTAATGGGAATATCAACTCTTTTGTAAAATGCAGGTCAGTGAGTGTGAGTCACTACAAATTAGACACATATTAGCAATTAGGTGTAAAATTGATCAAACTGGTTGGCTATAAGAGCCATGCTAGATCGGACTGCTATACCGAATTTTACACACTTGACTCAGCAGCCGATACTGAATAGAACACAACACTTTGTCCTGACAGCAAACAATCATCTGGCTATCATGTCCATGCTGTCCACACTAAATACATGAAATATGCACTTTTGTTACTTCATGTAAACAAACCATGTAAACAAATCAGCTGTGTGCTTTAGATCAGACTGTAGACATTACAACTTAAAAGATTGGTGCACAGCCAACTTGTAATCTTGCTATGTTTGTAACATTACTTTTTAAAAAGAAAACATATTTTATATTGTGATATTTAGTGGAAATTATATACATTATAGTCAACAGCAGGTTGCCTAGCTTATTATTAGGGATGTTAGCGGAAACATTTTGCTCCATCTGTGATCTCCCTCCAGCCAGCTGACACCTCCCTGCTGATTAACCAGCATGTTTGACCAGCTTAAGGTATGTCTAATTTCTGATGGTTTAGTTAGTCATGTCAGCGTGTGATGGTCACTCTAGCTGGTTTAGGCATTGAAGTTCCTGTAAAACTGAAACCAAATCAATGTCCTTGAGTATAAGGGGGAAGTATGAAAAGCAAACAGCATACATCAGTAAAGTCTATTGTCATAAGATATGCATTAAGATATTTTTTAATATGATGAAAACAACAAATTGGTAAATGATCATCAAAGACCCCTTTGGCATGACTAGCTTGATAGGCCTGTCACAACATCATATACGGCTAGTGGCCACCCAGATAAACCATCAAACACCGGCAAAGACTGACCATCTTAAAACCAAATAAAACCAGCTACTAGCATGTGTGGGTTTTTACCTGGGTTTTTTTTTCCAGCTGAGTGTTGGTTTTTGTAGTAAAATGAGATGGTTTTGTGTAGATAATTATTCACCTCAGCTTCATGAATTGGCCATTCCTTGTCTATTGCAGGGCTTTCAAAAAGAGCAACAAATATAAACAGAAACACAGAGTCCGGGAAAGTTCAGCTCACAACAGCATCTGCAGCCAGCTAGGGCACCTCTTTTGTTGGCTTCAAATCCAAGATATAGTCATATTTGTGCAGTTTTAGGTTTGTTTTTTGTTTTGTTTTGTTTTGTTTTTTTGTGGGGGGGTTAAGTGACGCTGCCATGTCTCTTCTTGTCACCCCAAAAAAACACATAAACGTTCTAATAAACAAATACAGCCTGCATAGCCCACATGACCAGTCAGACACCATTAGTCAGTTTATAAATAACGATAATATTATGTTTATCACATTGTCAATATCATTTATTACAAACAATACAAGTTGGATTTATCAGCTTGACAGTGTCAGTATATGTTGCTGATGTAGGCTATTTTTCAATATCCCAGATTGTGTCCTTAATTGTAAAAGCCCAATCGGGGACAGGGGTTGCAAAGCCTTGGTTACATGCCTGTGTGCATTGCATTTACATTGTATTTTACATATGAAACAATGTTTTATGCATTTGTCCTTGTCAAATAAACAAACATGGACAAATGCTGGTTTAGCCTGTTTGCATTAAATCAAGCCAGTTTAAAGTCATATACCAGACCAGACCAACAAAAACGTAAATCGACGCAACTTAAATTAGCACATTTATCAGTATATTGTCTTTTAGTTACTTATAGGCCCAAATACGAGGTACCTCTTTTGTTGTTGTTTTATGTTTTTTATTGGTCCTTGATGTAGAGCTACATTTTCTTGCTAGTGGCCTTATCTGTCAAAATGTTATTAAAAATGAATAACAGTTAAATGGGAAAAAAGGTTAATAATAATAAGTTGTCAGCCCTATACTGAGCCCTTTACTTATTCATATCATCCCATTCCATTCCATAAAAATATAGCTTATTGTGTGACTTTATCATGTTCATGTTAAGGTGCTTTTCCTGTACCAGACTTGTAAAATTCCTCTTTACGTTTACTCACGTATGACATTTCTTACCCACTTTAATTTCAAGAGAAAACAAAAACAGTATTTCATCTCCCAAGAGGGAGCCCCTTCGCGGTATTACTTCTTGCCAACTTTGTCATTTACCTCCACTGCCACCAAATTAAATAAATACAGCAGATGAAAATAGATGAAGCGACAGATAGACAGGCAAATGAATGCTGCCATGCTGTCTTATGCTGCTGCAGTTAGTCATCTATTTTGCATCTTTCCAGAGCTGTCAGTCAGCTTTTTCACAACTCTCCTCCTTCACAACAACACTTGGCAAGCTTGCTGTCCTGCCTTGGCCAAACTGTTTGTGTTTCAGAGATTGTACTCCATGTGACGGATGCAGCTTCCCTCTTCTTGTAAGAGGAGAGAGAGAGAGGGAGAGATTGAATGTCAGAGGGCTGACGTGCTTTTTGGTGACTGCAAACCTTTTGAAATTAGAGGGAAGTCGGTGTTTTTGTGTGTGTGCGTACATGTGCCGATCTAAGAGTGCTTGTATTGAACAGCAAGTGAGAGAAAATGGTTGAGGATGGATGAAACTAATCTCTATATCTTCATCTCTGTATGTGGAGAAAATGTTTTTTAACATGTTTCTGCTTTGTCAGCCTCCCCGTTATCTGCACAACTTGAATCTGTTACTTGTAGACTGCAGAGGCATCATCACGCAGTATTGCTGTAGCTTGATATTACAGTCACATAATAACCAACTCAAGTTTGGGGATTTTGAAAATGTTGACAGTTATTTGAGGGCTGAATAAATCTGCTATTACTGCAGATGACGGAGCCTATTAAAAGTTACCGAGCAGTATCAGGGTGTGCTGGTTCTTATCTCTCATCACCCTATCCATAATGAGTAGATAATTAATGAAGTGAATAATGTGCTGTAGCAACATGATAAAAACAAACTTGAAATGTACTGTATAATTTTAAAACAATGTGGCCATCAGTCAGTGAATGAAGCTGTTTTTTACTGTTTGCTGAATTCATGCAAGGGCACTGGATTTTGTTTTGAATAAAGCAGAGAGCAGATTCACTCCGGCTCACTGCAGCTTATCTTCAGATGGCCTTGAACAGAAAGCCTGTGTTTTAGAACATTTCAGTACAAAGCAGAGGATTTCTTTGTCGCACATAATGACAGGCTGACATTGCAAACACACACTGTCAATCACCTCTTAAACATATACATGCATGCTCAGACACAAACTCCTAAAAGCACACCCCACTATGCCCATGCTGTGCATCTAAATATACGTTTGTGCACACAAAGACCGATGCACAACTGGGAATACATCAGCTCTGTGACATAGAGCGCAACAAATGTGCAGCCGGAATTATCATCCATCTATCTGAGCAAAGTAATCTGCATTTCAAGTACTGTTAGGTTGTCTTCCAAATTCATTCACGGGTAAATGGGGAGGAGTGTATAATTGCATCATAACACAGAGGAAGACAATTTTTTTGTTTCAAAAGACTCAAATCACATGTATAAAGAAGCGAAACACTCATCATTGGTCCACGGCAAAGTAATTTGTTCTAGAATAGCTGAGAAATCATTTGGAATTTATTTTGCAGCCAATGTAGCATAATGAACTGTGCCTGACTCTTCTCAGCAAAGAGCTTTATTAAAGTGTTTGGTGAAACTTCGCTTTAAGAAGTAATTTTCTTGCACCGACCCTGAAAATCAATTTGAAAACCTTTGCTAACAGGCCAGAGATGCTGTTTTTAACACTAGCTCTGGCACAGTTAATAGTGAGCTGGGAAAGCAAACAAAAGCTTTATCTCCTGAAAATTGTGTGTGCAGGATAAATACCAAGTAAACATAATTTGTAGTGAAAGCATAAAACTTATAAGCTCAGTGCTATGCTCCTTTAATAATCTAAAGAGTTCTTTGTGTCAGTTTTTTTTTTTTTGTACAATACACTAAGAAAAGAGCATCTATGTGACTCAGTCTGGTTAAGGGGTGGCCAGTGCCCACACCTTGAATGAAGTAGTGAAACAATACTCATCATATGCCTCTGCACTGCTGCTACACATTTATACTGTATAAAGTGCTCAATATTGTAACAGTTTTACCAAGATTTTGCATCTGATGCTACATGGAGCCTTTTATAAAAAAAAGGTGCTATATCATACCAGTAGAATCTAGCTATAGTCCAACTGCAAAAACACATTTTTTACTCGATATAGAACCCACTTTGTCAAGGAGTGGCTTTGCAAGTTTCCATGGTATATTATATTAGCTGCCACTTTGCCATCTGTTGGGGTTAAGTGAACCGAAGTCCCTTATCTCATTCAGTTGTCATGTAGCATTGCCACCTGGCTCACCCACCCACCTAACCTCGGACCTGCTCTGGGAATCCAACAGTCTCAGTAGAGACCCGAACAGTCAGAGTTTGGCTGCCTCTGCTCCATTGCCACGTTAAGTAAAACTACTGTACTTCTTGTTGTTTCTATAGCAACAGTTCCCACTCATGTCTTCAGGATACTGTGCAATGCAGAGAGTGAAGGAGACTGCAATGACAGTCATACCTGAACATTTTGATAACATCGTAGTGGCTGGTAAATTGATGGTTTACCAATAGTATTTATTCCCAATATAGAAAGAGTGATATTTTTGGATTGAAGCAGCCAAAAGGGAATATTTGTCTGATGCTGGATGACTTTGAATCAAAGTATGTTCAAGCCAATAATTCCCCAAAAGTTATTGATCAAATTTGAATCTAGTTGAGTTTGAAAAGCCTCTTAAAACAGCATATAGACTGTGATGTTACAATAGAACTCAGGATAATCGTATTTATAAGCCGATGCAAATGAGCTAGACCAACCCAAATGGAAGAGCACATTGGTGAGCACTTAATCGATCAGCTTCGAAGAGCCATAGATCCAAATACACGTTAACTGAATATAAATTCAAACAGGCATGCAAACATTAGCCTCTGAGAGACCATTCACTACATCTGCAGTGATTTCTGTTGTGTAGGTGTACTCATCCTTGGCTGTATTTTTACTTTGATGCTTCTAAGTAAGTCTTTTCTCTCTGTCTCTCTCTTCAGTCTTTCCTCCCTGTCCATCTCTCTCTCTCTTTGTTCCCTCTCTCTCTCTCCCAGGTGTCGATGAGTGACTGAGGGGATGTGATGGCAGAGCTAGCAGGCAGGACAGATCCGAGCAGACCTCCTGCTGAACACTGAACGAACTGGATGCAACACGTTAGAGCCTAGACAGGTAGGACTGGATTACTAGATTATTTTTTTTTACCTTTAGAGTTTCAGCAAACTTTTATGGACAAAGTTAAAATAGAGATTTTGAAAGTGTTGCCAACCATTTTATGTTTCAAGACCTTGGAGACAGTCTTTAAAGTCCATTATCTTTGAGAGCACATTTTGAATAAGGACGTTCTTTTCATCGACTCTGGCATGTTTTATGTATGAAGTTCAGAAAGCAAAAATCATTGGCTGTGAATGTTCGAAAGAAGCAAAGAGGGACGATTAGTACAATTGTTGCATTTTTATTGCACTAAAATGCTGACTGGCTGACTAAAATCCATGCCAGATTATGACCAGATTGAATAATAACAACAGCTGTCAAAAAAATAAATTACTTGTTTTCTGAAAAGGAACTTTTGAAAAGACAATTTCCCTAAGCTCCTTTTATGTCTAATGCACAACTCCCTTTCCATTCTGCTTGCAGAATGGATTTTCCCAATTACACTGAAGGGGTGTTTGCCACAAACAGCAGTGGTAATGACACACTGGAGACCACTAAACCCCCTCCCAGTAAGATACTGCTCACACTGACCCTGTCTGTACTGGCTATCCTGACTACATTCTTCAACTGCCTGGTGATCACAGCAATCGGAGTCACACGCAAATTGCACCACCCAGCCAATTACCTCATCTGCTCCTTAGCAGTGACCGACCTGCTGGTGGCTGTGCTGGTCATGCCCTTCAGTATCATGTACATCCAGAAAGAGATGTGGGGTATGGGTCAGGTGGTGTGTACCATCTGGTTAAGTGTGGATATCACTTGTTGCACATGCTCCATCCTGCACCTTGCTGCAATCGCCATCGACCGTTACAGGGCCATTACTGATGCGGTGGAGTACTCTCGCAAACGCACAGGGGCAAGGGCTGGAGCGATGGTTGCAGTAGTTTGGCTCTTGTCCATCCTCATCTCACTTCCTCCTCTAATCTGGCGGCACTACAGTGGAGATGCAGACCAGGTAGACCAGTGCATCATGATGCACCATCACATGGCCTTCACCTTGTACTCCACCCTTGGAGCGTTCTACATCCCTCTGGCACTCATCCTCATCCTCTACTACAAAATTTACCGGGCTGCTCAGACCCTGTATATGCGCAGGGAGGCAAGCCGAGCTAGCCGTCACTCATGCATGACCAATGGGAGCATGATTCCAGCCTACCCTGCTGGAGATGGTGATGATGATGGGGGACCTCGAAGTCCAGAGCCCATAAGCCCCCCTGAAAAGTCTGTGTCTGAACCCTCAAATGAGGAGCCTCCACGTGAACGGGTTCGTGTATCAGTGAAGGCTTTCAAGTACAAGTCACGCAGGCATGAGTCACGTAGTGAGTCACGTCGGAGCCAGCTTTACCAAGGACCACGGATCTCAGGCTCACGGGAGCGCAAAGCGGCATCAACCCTGGGCTTGATAATCGGGGCCTTTGTCATCTGTTGGTTGCCATTTTTTGTCAAGGAGGTGATTGTCAACACCTGCAGTTCTTGCAGTACTTCGATGGAGATGGCTGATTTTCTGACATGGCTAGGCTACATCAACTCACTAATCAACCCCCTAATCTACACCATCTTTAATGAAGACTTCAAAAAAGCATTCCAAAGACTTGTTAGGTGCAGCCATTACCTCTGATGGTTACAACTATGTATGATGATACCCATATTCCACTACATGTACACGTTACCAGGCGGGGATAAACTAAAAGATGGCTGTCAGAGAATACTGACTGAATACTGACTCAAGTTGCCAGAGGGAGAATCAGGATTGACTCCCATTCCCAGAAACTCCACCAGGGACTCAACAGCCTCAATGGCACCAGCTCAGCGATGCAGCCAAGTACCATATTGAAATCCAAGTCCCGCTATTAATAGAATGGCCTGAGATTTCCTTGATGTTAATTGGTGTGTTTGAAAGGACACTGACATGTTGGTTTTTAGAAAATGGGCCATCGCTGACCTTTTTAAGGTCTGGGTTTTGAGCATTAGTCCCCATTAAAGGGCCTTGAAATAGCTGATCATTATGGCTTTTCCATCTAATGACCTCCATTCTATCTAGTCCAAGCTGCTGGCTGAAATACAGAACATTTGTAAAATACCACAGCATACCAAGTTGTGATTTATTGTGGCCCTGGTGTTATAAAGGTCGACTCTCATCTGACTGACTGTCGCTGTGATTGTTAACAGAAATATTTGTTGAATGTGATATGTCTTCAGCAAAACACCCATCAAATAGATTGTTGAAGGCAATGGTAATGATATTGGTTTAATTCATCTGACAATCTGAAAGTGGGAAGTTATTACCTGCCTTTCACAAGTGTCACAATGTTGAACATAACATAACATGTTTTAAATGTTTAGGATGAGCAGCTAAGAATGTGAATAAAATGTTTTATGATCTAGGACCAAACCATTCCATCAGAAACACATTCTAAGTTACAAAAAATAAATAAATAAATACAATGGGACCTATATAAAAGTTGAGCTTGTCTCAACTTTCACTTCAAAGGTTAACTTTTGGAGAGGGCATAAAATATTGGAGTTACAGGTTCCTTTAAACACTGCCACTTTAACTGATGTTTTGCACAACTTTTTACGTTAAGTCAGGGATACTCAACTTTCTTTTTCCAAGGGCCACTTTTGCAAAATGACAGGAGGCCAGGGACCAGGTAATAAGCAAACACTATCAAAAATGAATTATATTTATCAGTATATATAATAAGTTAATTGTATGTTTTCAATTTGTCAACATTTGCTGTCCTCAGTCAGCTTTGCTAAGAGGCAAATCCAATCGCAGCAGCAAGGACATTTGGGGCTTCCTGGAAATCTGTTGTTGGATGCACAGGATCCTCACCCAGGACTTTTTAAAATGCATTTATTTATTTTTTTTATTAACATGCTCTATTTTGATGGTTTTTTTGTACTCTGGCACCTTATTTACATTCAAAGAATAAGAACAAAAAAATCAATAAAATCCCCTGTGTGAATCCAATAGTCAGTGGGCCATAAGTTGAGTATTACTGCTTAAAGTTATTTTTTCAGGTATTTATTTATTTATCTATCTATTTATGTACCTATCTTGCAGCTGTTAAACACTTCATATATCCTGGAGCTATTAAAAAAACCCATCTATCCCAGAGATATTAAGCAGCCCATCCCATTTCACTCCCACGCCATACAGCCATAGGTCAATGAATGTGAGAACCACCGGTGCAGAAATCCTCATTACATTGATCCCACTAAAGCACTTGAAATAGAACTACTATTTCTTTACTGCCTCCAAGAGGGCACACGCTATGTTGATGGAAATATTGTGGATGAGTCATGTGTGAGGGTGTACTGTATGCCAGAGAGATAATACAAAATGTGTCATATGTGCACATACATCTCTGACAGTATGACCGGTATTTGTATACTGTTTCTTTCTTTGTCTCTCACTGTCTCAATAATCAATAATAAACAGCCCACAAATGAATGACGTCTCCTGTTTTTCTGAGTTAATGATGCTTATCTGAGTGAAGATTTAGTAGGTGTGACATGAGTACAGTATGTGTATGGAGAGAATGATAGCAGGAATCAAATTAAGGATAACACACTGATAATCTTTATGTGTACATGATTGTTGATAATATACTGCAAACCCCATTTTTCAGTCTTACGACTTTAAAATGTTAACAATGTTTTCCATATTCTGATGTGATTGCACCCCCTTGTGGATAATATAAAGACTGCAGACTTTTCAGCTGGCTGTGATAAACTGCATCATTCTTTTAAAGCTTCAACATAGAGATTGATGAATATGAAAAAATGGGAATGTTAATATAGCCTCATATGTCCAATTTAAAAAATAAAAAAACTAACGAAATAAAAAATCTACCTTGTGCAAGCCCCCTCTGTCACAAAATGTAGAAATAATGTAGAAATATATTCTAAAAGAGAACAACAAACCAAAAACAAAAGGCCTAAATTCACTTCAGCCCATATGTAATTGTGTTATTTTTTCATTCCCTCCACATCTTACCCAGCCCTTCAAAAGTCAAAGTCAGTATGGCCTTCAATAAAATGATTATTCTTTTTCATCTGTCTTATTAAAGTCTTGCATCATGTTCAAATGCAGTTTAAATGAGCGAAGAAAAATACCACTTTTATGCAGAGCTTTTCCAGCAGGTTTACACTGGTGTTTTGGAGCAGGTGCAGGCAGGAAATTGTTTCCTGGCCACTACTTTTGTTTTACCTGTCGGTCCGGAGGCTGTAATACTGGAAGTCTGCTCTCACCCTCCTTCATTAAGGTACCCTGAGTGGGAAAACCATACAACCAGAAGGCATCACAAAC
This sequence comes from Plectropomus leopardus, assembly GCF_026936395.1. Taxonomy (NCBI): domain Eukaryota; kingdom Metazoa; phylum Chordata; class Actinopteri; order Perciformes; family Serranidae; genus Plectropomus; species Plectropomus leopardus. Next base: position 14,489,262 of record NC_142185.1, on the reverse strand, counting down.
AACGAGGATGGAAACAAGGAGTTCTTACTCTGTATTCCTGCCAACAGTGTTCCCTGGATCACACAATCACCATAGACTAACACCGCCAGGAATGGAGCCTGGTGATTCGCAGTTGTGTTTGCTCCTGCACCTCCCATTATGGCCAAAATTGAAGTGTACAATTTGCTTCAAAAGTTTATAATATCAAACATATAGGCTAGAATGGCAGAGGGTTTATGTGCATGTACACACAATGTTGTGGAGTGCTTTCAGAAACCCACTGAGCCCAAAATATAAAAGGGACTGCCCAGTCTTCATAACACACACACACACACACACACACACACACACACACACACACACACAGAGCTGCAGCAGCAAAGCTGTGCGGCACCCAGGGAACATCAGTGCAGGCATGAGGCATCAGGCAAAAATGAGCCAAAGTCTTCTTTCTCTCTCCAACATGGCGAGGAAAGCAGGATGCCTCTCGCTGAATCATGCAGGCCCTAAAAAAGCGATAGATGTTCTCAGGGGTACAGAGTTTTTCCCCCAAATCCCTCCACACCAGCAGTAAACAACGAGGTAGAGGGATACGGTGCAAAGGACATAGCAAAGAGACAGTTGGCTATTACTCATTTGAGAAGGTTTTGAAAACATGGGGCAAAAGGCTTTTTTTCATAGAAAAATAATAAATAAAACTAAGTCAAACCTTCACCTTGTCAGTGTAGTTTGTTCAAGTTTTTACCAAAACTGCTGTAACACTTCCACTGAAACTTAAAACATTTTTCCAGAAATGTTAGACTGTATCACTTGAAAACAGTTTCCTTAATATAAAAATTATTAAGACAACAATCTCATCACGGTGTTCACAGACAGAGAATATGTGTGATGACAAAAGGGGTCAGTGTCAACTAACTCTTCTGAAAGAGTGATACTACCCCCAATAAAAACTTAAAAGTAGCAAAGGAGCTTTATTTTTCACAAATTAACAACATCTCCACTATGCTGCAAAAAAAGGCACAAATTGTTGCACAAAATTCCCCTAGAATGCAAGAAATTGAGTTTTTAGTGCTAAAAATTTCACAGCACAGCCAAAAGATGACCTGAATGTCAATAAATTTGTATATAGGCTTAACTTAACTTAAGTTAACTTTTTCTTGACAATGGATAGTCAACGTGTTTACAGCTGACAGACTACACCTGCTTTTCTGCCTCAAATCAAATGACATGATGTGGGCCATGAGGTAGCCATGGGAGATGTGACAAAAGTTTTAAATTTGTCAAATAATATTATTCTAATAAGAGTTTTTTTTCTATGAGAGGCTTTTAAATGGTTGGAGGAGATTGTTTGCTTTGTATTGTTAATAGCGCGAAAAACTTTATTGGTACGTTTTATTACGGGGTTGCCAGGTTGGTAGTGTTTTGTTCTGTCTTGTTAGGGGGATAGGAGGACGCTACCTTACAAACCTGGCAACTTAGGCTATGCGCTGGATACACCAGACAGTATGGCGGACAGCGAAAGTGATTTGGAAACAGACGGGCTAGAAATAGCTCTGGACACTTTGTGTGAAAGACACTGCAGCGACGAGTCGTCTCTGAAGAGCAAAGGCTATTGCTCTGAGTTTTGTGAGGTGTGTTGGGCTCTATTTTGCTACATTTTCTCAATAGTCTGCCTGCTTATCGCTAAAGCTACTAGCTTGGCTAGCTAACGTTAGCCTTCAACATAGCTCTATTTATTGTGCTGCTGAGTCGTGTAGCTAAGACTGGGTTAACGTTAGCCCGTCAGAAACACAACAGCAAATGTTAAAATGCAGATAGATAACAAACTGTGCTCACGGGTAGGTAACTTAATGTAATACCCGTGTTTCACAAGATACCTGCCTGACATTTGACAACGCTTAGCTTTGTAGCTAACGTTAAGCTAAGCTTATTAACGGTATGTGGTTACCATGCAAGTGGGTCTTCTTGCAAGCTGTGCTTCGCTTAATAATTGTTCATAATCATAACTTTGTTTGAAAAAAATAAAAAAGACGCAAACATATCTTGTTCTCAAATGGCAGTAGTTTAGAAATGAATGCCAGGTTTTAGCTACAAAGTCACAGATGGGAAACTCGATAGCAGCAATCTGTCTTAGCTGCAGAGTTGGTTAGAAAGTTTATTCAAACAAACTAGCTACAAGGAGAACTTAGTTTGAGGTTAAGCCACAAGGCTGTGAAATCATTGTGTGCGTCCCGTAGGAGTCAATTATTAGTCTGATTTCAGCTTTGTTTATAAGATACAGCGTAGCTATTTACGCAAATTCCCTTGTTTCATCTAAATTCCTTCATTGTCCAAAACATTACAGTGTGACAGTTCTCCAGAGGCTCTGTTTACATGGAGATATCAGAGTCATAGCATGATGATTTAATGAAAACAAATACAAAATATTACACAATATGCTTAAGAAAGTCCTACAATTTGTAAACACTAATAAAGTCTGTTTAAGACAGCGCAAATTTTTGTGTCATTATGTTGTGCATTGGGCATATTAGAATAATGTAGGAATAGACAATAATTTGAAATGCAGCTTTAATATAGACAAATTATTGAATACTTATTCTGTTCCGTTGATTTAACATTTAACAGCTTTTTTGTGGCTTTTTTGTTCTCTGTACATTCTGTACATCTTTATTACTATTTATTTTATTTTATTCTATTTTTATTCTATTTTATTCTATGTTAAGTCCCTTCCTTTGTGTACACACACACACACACACATATATATATATATATATATATACATATATATATATATATATATATATATATATATATATATGCATTACTTTGCCCTTTTAACAGATTTATTCAGTTGCTGCTCTCTTCTTAGCTGTTGTAACGAAACAGTTTCCCTCATGGGTTTAAAAAAGCTTTTCTATTCTATTTCTAACTTTGAGATATCATTAGGCGTATCTGATGTAACAATTTTGTGCACTTGTTTGCAGCCAAGCTATTGCAATGCAAGTCCCTCACGAATTCTTCAACTTTTATCAATGTTAAGGGCAGCACTTTATTTAGTGTGCTCTGGTGTTAAATAATTTGGACGAATGAATGGATGGATGGTTTATTGATAACTTTTCACAGTCAGTTTCAGTTTTCAGTTTCAAACTGAAACAATGACACTATTTTCATTTTTTTTCCCTTATCAGATGGAGCGGTGTCATTAGCAATCAATCATAGCTACAGCAGAATAGATAGATAATTTCAGGTGCACGGTATTTGATTAAATGTAATTTAAGTTTCAATGGTATCAAATGACTACAAATCTGTTTCCACTAAGCCCCTCCACGCTATACTTAAAAGTAATTGTGGTTATCAGTTGTAGCCACTTTCTTTTAAATCACGTTAAATGGTGAGACTGTCAGATGAACTGTAATTGTATCGTAATTACTATTCTACATTTTTATTTTCTTACTGCACAGTTGGTTGAGGAGTACACGGGACAATGGCAAGTTCCTCTCCCTCAGCTCAAGGTGCTGCGGACTGCACTCTGCAGTTTCACCAAAGCCACTGCTGCCTTCCGCGATGACTGTCAGCACATCCACTATGTCCTCAGCAGTATGGCCTTGTAAGTAATATATTACATGTACATTTAATATTTTTTGTTAAAGAACAGCCATACTGTTTTTTCCACTCCTATTCCAGTAACTGTTACCAGAAGGCATGATGCTTAAGCATATTTGTTACTTCAAGGTCAGTGATTAAAAATGAAAGGTATTAACTTTTACAAAGGAAGACTATGTTTGCTTAAAGTATGACCTTTACTGATTAATTCTTAACCTACACTTTGAATTTGCATGCAGTGCATCAAAACCAAACTCTATACTGTAGGGAAAATGGCAGCCTTGTTTTCTTGTTGTTAAAGGAAATTGTGGAGCTTACCTTTTAAGGTACTTCAACATTATTGGCATGCCTATAGATCTACAGCTAAAAAGCTTTTGGCTTTGATCAACTCCTAAGTAGCGGCACTTGGTAGTTAAATATATGTGATAAGATATCATCTCACTTACTATGAGGTTTTTTCCTGTCAATCTAATGTTTTTCTTATTTTCTTGCAGGAGCTTCTTTGAACTGATGCTGTTTTTCAGCAAAGAAGAGTTTGTGGAAGAGCCTTTAAAAGACATTCTTGATTCCTTTCAGGTGACAAAACTGAACCACTGTCTCAGATTTCTTATTTACACAACATACTGCCAGCTGCCAAACCGGCCATCAGTTAGTTGTGGATGTTAAGTAAATGTTACCAGCACATAGCTGACAGCCAGTCTTACCCCAATGTTTTAATGATCGAAAATAACAACTACTCAAGTTTGTGAATTAGCTACTTTGTCTGTTTTAACTTTGATAGTTTTATGCCTCACTTCCACGGCATGGCTCGTCTCAACTTGTTCTTTGCACCAAATCTTGCACCTTTTATTTTTTAGCATAAGGGGGATTCTCAGCTGAATGCCGTGGCTACAGTGCGTGGAACTATTGGGACATCATTTTCAATGTGACATTCGCTGAATTATTTCATCAGTATTCAAACAGAAGAGCATTTTCACTTTGTCAATTGCACAGTGGTTTATACTTAGTGTGTGGCATAGTTTGGGGGCTGCCATTTTATTAAAAATCCCGGTTGAGTGAATAAAAATCCAGGTTGCTATTGACAGTAGCTTGGCTGTTTAAAAATGGGAGATTTTTGTAGGATGCCTCATGTTGCTCAAGTGACTATTGAGTGGAGTAGAGCCTTGTCATACTGTACAATGGAAATGCGACATTAGTAGGCGATTATGAACCAACATATCTGTAAAGTTACTGTTGTGATTGGTCATCTCACAAAAGAACTTGTGTTCATAAGAAAAAAATTAATTAATCTTTTTTTTTTTTTAACCACTCTTTTCAGGAGTGCCATTCTCGGCTCCTGAGGCACAGGAACATCTACCTACAGCGTGTGAAGCTGATCATCAAAGCAGGAGGGCCATGGGAGAATCCAGTGCTACAGGGAATCCTGAAGGAGGCGGACATGCCCCCAAAAGCGGGTAGGCTCATGGCCGTATTAAATACCTGACATTGCATATACATGTAGAACACTCTGTTATCAAGTGGGTCACCTCACTCCTGTGACCAGACTTGCTATTGATAAAACTTACCGGGAATGTGTCATAAACAAATGTTAACAGTTTAATGGAGAGGCACAGGTAGAAGAGAAGAAGAGAGGCGAGTGCACCGCTCTGTGCAGCAGCAGCGCTGATTGATAGGGACTGTGACAGGTTGTGTTATAGACTCTCCTTCACTATCATACTGTCAATCCACACTGTCAAATGCAGTTCAGCTGCTGCTGCTTTCTATGGATTTGTTCAACAGAATTTTGCTTGCAGGCAGCCTAGGCTGTCTCAGCTAAAAGTCATGTCATTTACAGTATTTGGTGACATCTGACAGTAAGTTTCATATGCTAAGTCCAGTTTTCCCGAACACTGTATAGACCTCATCAACAGCTTACAAAATCTTTTTTTTTAACTAGTAGCTGATTGTAAACTGTTTTTTTAAAACATTACTCTAACCTACACCTGTATGTAAATACCCCCTTATTATATGCACTATCTCTTGTAATCCCCTCTGATGCAGTTGAAGAGTACTTGAGCTCAGAGTTGCCAGTATTCTTTGAGCTGCGGATTCGCTATCTGCAGGCCTGTGAACGAATGCAAGAGGCCATGGCCCTGGCAAAAAGCTGCCTGGAAAATCGTGAGGCTGGAAAGCATCTGTACTTCCATCAGGCCTACCTGACCTGCCTCTACAAGGCCTCGCTGCATGAACACCTTTACAAGGAGGTAAGAGACAAAAAATTGCAAATGCAAAGAATGTCAGGTATTGTGGGAGAGTATGTTTTCCCCTTCAGTTGGCAGAGATGGTATAGGTGGAACAGATGAGGCTTAAAAACAAGACACAGAAATAGTTACACTAGTCTGAATTAGAAACAGAACAAATTCCATTGCATTTTCTTTCAAACAGTTGGACTGTGATAACAATAAATAGTCTTATTTATAAATGTGATCTAATAAATTTGTCAAAGCTGTCATTTGTCCTGGTATCCTTCACAGTTTGTAATGCTTTTATATTGATTTTGTATGTGGTGTATTTTTTTTAATGCACGTATGTGATTCTACGTATCTTCCTCCTCAGATGGCAGAGATAGACGGCCGTGATGCAGTGGAGATAATCTGCAACACAGAGAGCGTAGAAAAAGATGAGCTTCTGCTGTCGCTGTGTAAAGCTTTCCTATCCCAGCAGCTACACAATGGAGACATGTACTACATCTGGTAAGAATGACATAATGCTACATCTGACTGTCCTTCTCACACCTGTTCACAGCCGATGTTACTTTTAGTTTTTGTACTTTACCAATTGTTTGCAAAGTATTTATGGAACAATTCTTCAATGAAGGAGAGCTGTTTTGGGGAGCAGTTTGATATTTTTGATGCAGTTCAAAACTCCCTCTTTTTACTGACAAGGGAATCAGAAAAGTTGCTTAAGTAACATAAAACTGATTTCTTGGGCTTGTCATCTGCTTCCTCTTTCAGGGACCTGGTGTTCATCTGGAGCAGGTTGCATCTGAGAGCCCATCCCTCCAGACATGGCTTCCTGGCCGAGTGCTTGCAGTTGGCGTCTTCTGCTACTAACGTCAGAGCCATCTTCCCTTTCATCAAACTGGTCACCACAGAGGTCTGGCCTCATCTTTTTCCTTGTTGTGCTTCTCAGGAATAAACGATAAGGATATATTTTGTGCACTGTTTATAGCTTGCATTGAAACGTATATAAACAAACTGATAACACTTTGATCTTGTCAAATCAAAAGCATCCTCTGCGTCCTCTCCAGCTTTTGACATTGAGTCAAACATATTTGTTTTTGTATCATCTTGGCCCTGGTTATTTGATTTTCCTATTTACCATTTTACCTTGTTTTAATCAGTGGTGTTTGTGTGGTTTGGACAGTTGGGAGTTGAAGGAGTCCAGGTCTGTGTGGAGCTTTGTGCCAGGGCCTTGCAACTGGGTGACATGCAGGCCGACAGTGTAGCCCGTTCCCTTGTCTGCAAGACCATTGCCTTCCTGCTACCTCATGACCTGGAGATCTGTCGAGCGTGTGCCCTGCTGGTCTTCTGCCAGGAACGCAGCCTAGAAGCCTACAGAACTGTCTGCCTGCTTTACATGCATCCAGACCAGGAGCCACATCCCCACAATAGCCCCATCCGGACCAACGTTCGCTTCCATATTCTACAGGTCAGAGGGGGTGAAGAGGGAAATATATTATATGCAAGGTTCACACAAGGTGCTTGAGGTACTTTCATTTGACGTTGAGAGAACAATAGAATCAAAAAAATTTCTACGAAAGGTATTAAATAATAATCTTACAGCTGTGGTTGTAATTATTTGCTAATGCTGTATTAGCGCCAATGGGTTGGTAAGCACCAGTAAATAGTCGGCACCAGGATGTTTTCAGGTGTAATTTGGCAGTACATAAGCAGCAGTTAATTGATAATAAATTAATTTTAGGCCCTGGTAGCATGTGCTGTCTCCATTTATGAATTATGCACAATATTCTTGCAACAGATGGTTGTGGAGAAAACAATTTCTTCACTAAAATAAAAATGCTTGAAAAAGTACTTAAAAGTCTTAAATTTGGCTCGTCCCTGTTTGTATGAACCGAGTATATGATATTATCATATACTGAATGTATTAGCATTATTATTTTTGCCTAAGAGTTTTACATTTTTGTTTTTTAGATGCTCAAGGAGCGCCTGTGTTTTGACCCCGAGTTTTGGAACCTCCTGACCCTCAGGACCCATTGCTTGGAGTTGATGAGTGACAAAGTCATGAAGGCTGCTGTTCTCAGTGAGATGGAGGAGGAAGAGGAAGCGCTCCTAATAAATAAGTGTGTAAATGACTCGTGCACTCAAGGTTTCAATTCCAGCCATTGCACTGAAGCGGCGTTTGCGAATCTTCCAGAGGAGCGGGCTGTGGAAGGAACAGAAAAGTGTGTAGCCCCATCAAATAATGCTCTCCTGAAGAGGAGAAAATGGAGGAAAAGCCTGCGAAGGAAAATCAGATCTATGTGTGACGATGAGGTTGACCTCAGTGATGATCCAGAGTTCAAATACAATCTTAAATCCACCTCTATAGGCAACAAGCCTGTGTATTCACTAAGACGTAATCACACTAACATGGAAAATTCTGCTTCCGGAAAAGTCCCTCTAAACCGCAATAGAGAATACTTGTCGAGATGTGTGAAGAGCCAAATTTTGAAAAGGAAGGGTAAGAAGAAAAGATGGTTGCAGGGTCTTCCGATGCTGGAGCAGGTGCAGACAGTTAAAGAGAAGAAGGTCAAAGTTAAAGGGAAAAAACGAGGACGGAAGTCTTCACAGAAACTGGAACTCTCCTATCCTGATAATGAAATTTCCTTTACAGAGGACGAGTCTGGTTTTGAGGAGCTAAGTGACACAGAAGAAAAAGAGCTTGAAATGCCTCACCTGGAGAATGAACTTGAACTAAAGAGGGAACATGAAGAGAATCAACATGAGCAGATGGATGATCTTGAGAAGGAAAATGGACTCGAGAAACATCCTGACTTGGTCTGCGGTGGCGGTCTCAATGAACAAACCCGAGAGGAATCTAAAACACAGTCTTTTGAGGGTCTTCCTGGTAAGCCTCAAACTGCTGTTGATGCTGATCCTGAGCTTGAAGGGCCACCGTTGGAGTTATTGGATTGTCCAACATTGTTACACAGCTACTCCAAAAGACCTGATGGTGAGAAACCGCAACCTCCAGAACCATCTGCACCAGAGGAGGTTAATGGGGACACAGAAGAGGAGCCCCAACCCATGGAGGAAACCAAAGTGGAAACAAAAGTGTCAAACACTGAGGTCAGTTGTTTATTACACTTCCACAAATGTCATAATATAGACAGGTCTCTTTTGACTTTTTTTTTTTTTTTTTAAACGACTGTGACAGATCATCCTGAAATACAATTTAAAGATATATTATGTATATTTTCCTTAAGAAAACTATGGCTATAGTGACAGGCAAACCAATATTCCTCCATAATTCTGAATATGACAGTATTCTGAATTTGATGAGGTCATATAAATAGCATATTCGATTTAAATATTCCAAATTAGGCGGTTTTCCGAATTGTGCATTTTCTGATTAAGATATGGAATATGCTGGTATTGTTTGGGTTTTAGGAGCTTTGTTTGAACTTGAATCCAGCCAATTTGGAATGTTTGTCTCAACTGGGGTTTTTACTGCACTTTGCGACACACTGCCTCTCGTCTGTTTATGGTCGGCTCTGTGGGTTGTCATGGATATGTTGCACACAAACCAACTGGCCAACAGTTTGCAAATCTGGGGCATGTCACTGTCTGAGTTCATCATTACTTGTTTAGGTACAATAGTGCATTAGCAGCATTTTGCCCGGAATAAACCATTCTGCGGTGTGTGTGTGTGTGTGTGTGTGTGTGTGTGTGTGTGTGTGTGTGTGTGTGTGTGTGTGTGTGTGTGTGTGTGTGTGTGTTTATACTTTGTGAATACAGTTATTCAGTATGAATGCTTAGGCCTGCCCTTGTGCCCTGACACTGCATATGAATAAGGGAACTCAAAAGACATGATGGGGTTCAAGTGCCTTTTGTTTGGAATTTTATTTAATATTCTGCTGACTTTTTCTGTTAAATTTGTAGCACTTATTCAGTAGTTTGTTGTCTTTTCTTTAGATGAAAGTCAAGAGAACATGGAAGGACAGAGTACTTCGAACTCAAAAATATGCCCACTTGACACATCACTGCAACTTCTGTCACAAAGACTATAAGGGATTGAATGTCATGAGGCATGCTCTGTCACACCTAAAGAGTAGAAAACTAAGATGTATACTCTGTGGAAAACGCTTTAAACAGCTCCCGTTTGCCAAAAAGCATGTGATGGACCACATTGATGAAATGTGCAAGGAGCCATGCACTGAGGACACTGCAGCTGCTAATGGAATAGTAGATAATGATGAGAAGCCGAAACCTGCAGGCAAAATGAAAGTGTCAAGCCTCAAGAGGGAAGAACGAATCATTAGGAACCTTCGCACCCTCATCAAAAAGACATCCGTGCTTCACAAGAAGTGCAAGAACCCTAACTCAAATATATTCAAGCAGGTCGACTTCAAAGATGAGCAGGTAGTCATTACAGATGGCCTGGTGATTGTAAGAGATCCGTCTGTGGTAGAGAAGGAGGAAGAAGGAGAGGTGGAGGAGAAGCCTGCAGGAGAAAACGGCTACGGAGTGGACATTGCTTATCACTTGTGCCCCTCGGATTCCTGTGATAGAGTATTCTTGAGGGTCAGCACCACACTAACAAAGCATGCCATTAAATGCCACATTAGTGACGAGAAGGTGCTGGAGAAGACTTTTGTGTGGGCTAAAAACAAGTGCACCCTTTGCTTCAGGTAAGCCATGCAGTTTAATCAGGCTTCCTTATTAGGCCTGGGTGGTATCTTTTTTTATATACCTTAATATCTTCCTAACATTTCACTGAGGTATACAGCGAGTGACTATATATATATATATATAGATAGATAGATAGATAGATAGATAGATAGATAGATAGATATTTTAAACTGAGCTACTAGAGATAGAAATCATTGCAGCATGTATGTCATTGTCCAGCCTACAGTGCTGTTTCTAATATGCAATTAGCCTACTTTAACTAGTCTTGCTGGGTTTTAATACTTTTTTTTTATAGAATAATGCATAGACAGAAAATAACAGCCCTTTTTTTGGAAGACTCAATGACACTCATTGCCGTGGTGGATACAGATGCATCAGTGGGCTGCACGGAGTTGATGTGCTGAATATAATCATGCAGCTATTGGTGTTATCAAGATACTGAAATTTCTAACTTAAGTATTTTATTCAATACCCCCATTGACTTTCAGGGCATTCCATTTCACTTTTTTATTAAAAGATGTATATAATAAGGCGATAATGTCACAATGACTTTTCTTAGTTGCAGAGAATGACGAAATGACTTGACTCGAAAAAGACTTCGACTCATTTAACCGTAAACGAGAGCAAGAGAGTTTGACTGGTACCAGTGTTACAATACTGAGGTAAATGAGTATTAACCCTTCGCTCCAGCCCCTCAGCACAGACTGGCCAATCATAGCGCAGCATTGGCCAGCTCCAACAAGGGTCCAACAGCTACATTGTGGAGCCTAATAGACTCTGATGGAACTATTTCATATTGTCTTCATTTTCGGACTGGTTTTGTGCATTTCGAGCAAAACATTTTGCCTGGGGCACATGTAACAATGACACCTCTTACCCAGAAAAGTTGGATGGAGATAAACATTTCTTCTCTGTTCCAAAACCAAAATCAAACCCTGAAAAGTGTAGGTTAGCTGGCTAGTTGACTTTGCTACAGAATGTAAACACGCTGCTTTCGCTTTTTGATTATTATATAACAGTGAGTTAAGACCTAACCAATATTCAGCCAGCCGTGTGTTGTGGAAGTTTGTCGAGATAAACAGTGTTTATTGGTGGGGCTGAGCAAAATTGAAATCATTGCAAATATTCAGAATCATAATAAAAATAGATATATTTTTTACAACACTAATGGCTCATGAACTATTTTTGTAGTTGGAAGAAGTCATCTAAAGATAAGCTTAAATGTGGCAATAGTCTCAAAAGCGAATTTCCTTTTTACATGTCCTAAACACTCACTGTCACCGTCTTTCTCAACTCAACTGTCTGTTTCACAGTAGAGACTGACCTCTGGTGGCGTGTGCTATACAACATCTCTGTATCAGTTTGATATAAAGAGGACTGTCTGTATTTTTGATTGTATTGCAACAAGCCATTGAAATTTCTAAATATCTCGGTACACCATATGACCCTGATACCACCCAAGCCTATTCCTTATGTAGATTTTAACGATACTGTCTCGATTCATTAATCTGCTGTATTTAAAAGAATTAAAAGGCATCATTGTATTGTGTCTGGTTTAGCTGGCCATATTAATTGATTTTCTTAAAATTTTACATACTGTGCCTAAATCATTTTCTTATATGCAAGTGGATGTTGGACAGATAATGCAGAATATTGAGGATGGTGAGAAACCAGTAGGGATTAACGCATCACCTTCCCTAGTTTAACTGCAAGTCTTGGTGTTTTTTGGGATTCTGGACTTTTTAAGACTAACCAGTGGTTGATGTTACTACACTGTCAAAGGAAAAAACAAGTAATGTAAATACAGGATCATATTTTTTCCTCCTTGAGTACCAAATGTGCAAATGTTGTTTTACGTTTTTATCATTCAGTCTAGCTGAAGATTCTTTCCTGCAAACAAAGTTTTTGAGGAGAGCTTATTGTGCTGACTTTGCTTTGTTCCAACAGGCAGATACAGTTTCTCCAGCATTATAAGGACCACATGAAGCTCCACGATACTGCTCTCCAGCACTTCTGCTACCACGTGGAGTGTAACCAGCGCTTCTCGACACCACAGGAATTAAAGGACCACGTCAATACCCACAAGCCCTTCAGACCTCAGTGTCCATTCACAGACTGCGATAAGCTATTCTCAAGCCTTCAAGGTCTCTTCGACCACGAATGGAGACACTACATCCCAGCACCTCAAAAGGAGGAGCTCGAGTTGGGACTCAACAGACAGAAGAAGCAGAGTGCTGAAGCCCCGTGGAAGCAGAGAGTGAAGGTTGAGGAGATATGGCTGCAGAGTAAAAAGGTGCAGAGTGACAGTCCCACCCTTGATCACGTTGAGGCCTCCAATCTTGAGGATTTCAGAGAAACTAAAACTGAAGATGAACCTTGTGAAATAAGCACCCCAGACATTAATCAAGACCTGCCAAAACCCGATGTCTGTTCAGAGAACACGTTAAGTCATGAGCCCACGGAAGACAGCAAAGCCACTATCAATGGGCATGAAGGTGAGAGAAGAAACCAAGTGTCCGAGAAAAACACTTCCACCTCCCAAACCGATGCCACTGCAGCAAAACCAAGCAAGAGCTGTCGAAAAAGAAAGCCTGTCGAGTGGGACCCCTTGAATGTGCGAGACCTTGAGGATTTGTCCACTTTGTCTGAGGGGGTCCAGCAGAAGCTTGGAGAGCCACACATCACTGAGCACAAAAGCTTCAAACCCGAAGATCCAGTCTATGCCACATTTGTCAAAGCCCCCTTCATCCGCCCGCCACCCTCCACCTACCTGGATGAATCTCGCCTTTCGATGCACAAGAGGAGGTCCACTGATGAGAATCCTCCGAAGAAAAACACTTACTGGAGCTACAAGAAAAAGAATGAGCTTGCGGCAGAGAAGCAGCAGCAGGAGGATAAGCAGGCGTCTGCGCAGAAGATTAGGCATCGCTGTGACAAATGTCTTTCCTCCTTCAGCAGCTTAGAAGAGTTTGAGAAACACCGAGCTGTTAACACCTGTTCTGCACTCTTTGGCTTCGATTCCGATGATGAAAGTAAGTATGCTTGATTCACTCATTATAAAAACAGTGTTCCAACTGTCATGGGAAACCTGGAAAAATCACTGAATTTCACAATAACATTTTCCAGGCCTGGAAAGTAATGGAATTAGTCAGAAACAATTTAAAGTTTTGGAAAAGTCATGGAATTTTGTTGTGTGTTATTGTTATCGTAATCTTCCGTGCATACTCTTCCATGTAATGTAACATAATGGTGAATTCAGTTTTTTTTTGCTGTTGATGTAGCTTTAATATGCGTTGATATCAGGGCTGTACCCGAGTCAGAATTATGCCGGTCGAACTGGATTTGGCTGTTCAATACAAATATTTGACTTGTTTTGTATATTCATGTTGAGTTTTAAAGTTTGAACGTGCTCAGCTGGACATCCAGTGTGACAGCGGCATCCACATCATATAGTAAACGAGCTTTTGGCACTAACAACAGATTGCAAATGTGCAAGAACATTTCAAAATCACCACTTCTTCCCCTTAGACCGGAGATTAAAAAATTAATGCGCAAAGAGATGCAGGATGTATATAAACAATGGCAGTGTAGAGGCAGAGCGGATGTGACGGATTAAACATAGGAGCGGAGACACGTACTCCCCATTGTCCAGCTTGATTTAGAGGCTTTAGCTACCACAGATCTTGTCTTCACTGTCGCCTGTTCTGCTTTTGTCTCAGCATTAACATGATAGTAAATTCCCAGAGTGTTGCCATGTCTGTTGTTTACATCCCACACATCTGGTAGTTATAAACGGCCTGAGCTCTCACATGAGCCCTCTAGAGGTATCCTCCAGTAACACGCGTTACGTTTAAGCAAGTATATGTAAAAATGCTCATGACGGAGCGAGACGCGTACACCAACGTAAGGTTAAACAGTATATGTCAGGCCTTTTGGTACGGCCTCTCTCTCCCTCTGGAGCCACTGTCTACATGTCTGCAGCTGCAAAGCGTAGGGTAAAAGTCAAGAGCACTAACTCCCGGAAAAATCTGGGGACCAAATGTCACTAGAAGTACACCGCACAGGAAAAAAAAAACAAAAAAAAAAACATCTGCTCGATTTGAAGCAATCTCAGTTGACTGATGGGTCTCTAACTGATCATTCGAGTCTCCAACTTTTTTTCTGATTTGTTTGAGAAACGCTGGAAAAGTGGGGTGAGTGAAAAATTGAGAAGTTTGGAAATTCTGTTCATGAAAATGCGTGGGAACACTGTGTAAAGTATATACAGCCTGTATAAGTACTGGCTAACCAATTTTTGTTCTGTTTATTTTTCTTTTTAGGTTAGTGAAGAGCTGCTGTGTTGACTGTACTCTGCCACCTGGCTCAGGGCAAGCATTCAAGATAAGGAACACTGGAATCCTTCCCAAATACTCAGATACAGTATTTATTTAATTCCTGAGGACCAGTTTGTAAACACTTAGGAAATGTGTGCCATAATGGTTAATTGGAGGTTGTTTTTTTATTGATAGAGCCTTTATGAAGCAATAATTGTGATGCCTAAAACTAGTTTTTTATTTTTCTTCAAAACATCCACATGCTTTGTCAAGTTGGTAGAACAAAAAGAATCTGTGATAAATATGTATTCTATTTATTTTCTCAGCAAATCTTAAAAGTCATGCTAAAAAAATGCCCGGGAACTGACAAACCAAATATTGCCCAAGACAACCTCCCTAGAATAAACATACAAAATAGCTGACCATGTTGAAATACTCAGTTTCATAGCACCTTATAATTACTTTTAAGCACAGTATTTTTATGTCAGACCACAGAATGCCAGCATTTTAATGACAACCCTTTGCCGGACTTACTGTATTGTAGTAAACTTACACACACTGTGTATGTAACTGAAAGATGCATTTCAGTTTCACCTGTTGACGCCATTAAGTACACATGAGTCATATACTGAACAGTATACCTTTAAGTCAGGTAAAGGGAGCCCAAATTAACTTAATTTTTTATCACTTCAAAATTTTAATTTAATTTGGATTTAATCTTGCTTTTTTATTTTTCATTAAGCCTTGTTAGATCAAGTGGATTTAAGCATTTTTACATTTATTGTAAACCTTGTAAGGCAAAGTTCGCCAGTTAACTTATTTCATAGACATCAATAATTTATTTTACGATCTAATAAACTACATTAAAAAAGGGGTTGGCATTAAGATTCTCGCTTTGAATAGTTTTTTTCTCCTCATGCTTTGCTGGCAACATTTGCCCAAAGAGGGTTTCCCATCATATGTCTGATGTGTTCAAATGATGCCATTAATGGCTTCAGCTTTTAAATTTAAATTCCAATTCCATTTTTTCCATAAAGGTATGGATTTACATGCCGTATATAATAAGCAGTGTTTGCAAGTGTATGGCTTATTATTTTTAAAAATCATTTTAATGGATGGAAAAATTAGGTCAGTGCTGTTAAGCATGTTTGTTTTAATTACTCTAGTCTTCCAAATGAATCACAGCCCTTTCTGAGCTTTGGTCTCTGGAGCGGATGTCTAAAACCTCTCATAGAAATGACAGTTAATAGCGGATATGTGGTGGTTGTGTTTTCTTTCAAATCTCTCTTTGAACAAATCTTCCAAAACCTTGTCACATACAACACGTTTTCAAACCTTAAGAGGAGGCATTTTCAGCATAATTTGCGTGGGCAGCTGTATTTGTCTTTAAGCACGAGTGGTTTTGCCTTTGTTAACTAGTCTTCTGTTCATAGTATGACAACAGGCATCACTGACTCATTAAAGCTGTGACCAATATATCTCAATCCATGTAAATCTGCCTTCAAACTGTCACACTATTATTCTGTACAGTATACAAATTATTCACAATTTTATTAGTGCCAAGACTGAATCACAGTGTTAATTGAGATACACATTAAAAGGGAACGTTGCAGATTTTCAGCATGCTCTCTGTCATCACAGTGTGTGCAGATAAGCTGTGTCTTTGGCAAAGTTTCCTTGAAAATTAGTAATACAGTACCAGTATGCTTTGAATCATTTTCACTCAATTTATCTCCATGATCACATCTTTCATTATGTCAAATACGTCACATTGGTTTGTTATGTATATACTTTTGAGATGGTTGCTCTGATTAATAACTTTTAATGTAATATTTTTTATGGAACTGTGCACTTAAACCTGCTTATTTATATGTAAAAATGTGAATAGATTGGATTTGTACAGGTATTGACGATTCCCCATCTATTTTTCTTAAAGAAAGTGATTACATTTGTTTGAATAAACAAATGAAACTAAAATTCAGTTGTCTTGGATAATTATGTTTGTTTCTAATATTCTAAGGCTGCCTTCTTCCAGCCTTACCTTTTAAGGTTGAATTACCTGCTGTGGATAAGAAAAGTTCTGGGACGTCTTCTCTGTGACTTTTAAATGTCCGTTGCGACAGTACGACCACAATTCAACTTCACAAATCACGCCAGAAGCTTCTCTCATATCCCTCCAGAGATAAGCAACCAAAGTGCTTAAACCTAAATATGATGGATGCGATGAGATGATACAGTGAAACAGACAGCAGACAAACTCATTAATATACTTTATTTTTTACTTCAGCATTGCATATTTACTTTTCATAAACATATTGCTTTATTGCTAACCCTAGGAAAGAGGAAAATAGAATGATTATATTAGAATTGCTTGTTTAAAAAACTTTTTGCATCACATTCTCCTGATACATGAGGTAATTTGAAGTTCAGGGATCATCAATATACATAAAACCTTTTTTCTGTCCAATTTAGCCCATAAAGTGTCTTCCCCTTTTGTAATATTCACTCAGTAATGGAGTTAAGTGCAGTTTAGCCTATGGTGCACTTGTCACTAAAGGCATGTAGTCACAGAAAAAGTGCAGTCTATTGTTGAGTGGTCATTTAAATCTATTGCACATATTCTTTTTCAATTTTATTGTGTAACTGGTGCGTTATTTGTTAATGGGGAATATGTGTGAAGGTCCAACTATTTCTTACGGCTGAGCTTACAGGCTAGAAAGAAAGCAGTGAGAGAGGCAGTCCTGCTACAGGCTAGCATTCAAAACTGAAGAGTTTACCAGTATCTCATGCAGCAAATGCATTCCAGTTAAAACGCATGCTAATTTAACCATATGCTTTGGTGCTGCTTATAACTTTAAGACAACAAAACTGACAGTTATAGTAATGTGCATGAAATATGGACTGTGCAGAATGAGCTGAAATTCTTATACGCGACATGCATCACACAGGATGACATCAAACAACTCAATATTGTTTCCACTCACATTTTCCTTTGACCTGAGATAGTAAAACAGAGAACGGCCCTTAAAAAGAGTTTTTTTCTGAGCCACACACTCCTTATTATCATATACAGTAATTATATTAATGTGTGGCCATCACACTGATTTATGTTAAAAAATAAAAACATCTTACAAACTTTTAAGGCCAGGTAAAATGGTAAACCAATGAATCTTAATTTCTATGTTGGAAAAATAAAAAGAAAGGATCTCGTTCAGATCTGTAGGCAGAAACACAACACACCATAAACCTGCAAACCCTAATCAGCACTTAAACTGCTACATCTAACTATGACTACTTATTTGGGTTATGAAAAATATTTGAGATTTATTTTTTGAGTTCCCATAGACACTCTGAAAATAGCTGTATAAGCAGCCCATTAAGTTCATACTGACCAACGGTCAACATTTTTCTCTGTGAAAAAAAGTACAAATATGTCTCAACAAGGCGGCAATAAGCATGCAAAGTGTCAGAGTGCATCCTAAAGGATGTGGTTTTGATAAGTATTTCAATAATTCAAAATATTACTACATCTTTTACCAAATAACTGTGCTAAAAACACAGCAGTAGCACTTTTTCAACTTTGAATGGAAGACCTGGATCAAATAGAAGGGTGAACAATCATGTGGGTTCAAATGACGTAAAGAAGAAACAAAATACCACCAGGGAGCAGAAATCAAAGCCAATCAAGACATGCAAAAGTCTGAATGTTGCATCCATCACCCTAAACAAGCAACATTTTTTAAGGACTACATCCTACACAAAAATGGGGACTTGAGAGGATACAGGCCTCACCGCCGCACCACATTATAGTTCCAGTCCAGCCTGAGCCAATCGTTTGGGAAGATTCGTGACAGTAGCAGCACCTAACCAGATTTAGTCTGTCCAATGATAAAGAGCTTGACATCTGCGTCATATAGAGGTTTAGAAAAGATAATAAATTCTCATACATTTCTTTAAAGCCTAACATCTGGTATCTTGCAGCCAGAAATATATAGCTTAAGTATTTAATGTCCACGGCGTTCCAAACTGTAACAGCTATTAACTTTCTTTCCTTGTAGAAAACAACATCAGCTTGTTAACATGTGCAGGTTAAACCTGGACTAGCTTTGCGGAGAATCTGCATTGTAAGTTCAAAGGGTTTCAATATGGCTTGTCAAGGCAGTGTGTTTGTATCATCTCTGTCTGCTCTGATTAAATGCCCCAGATATTAGTGTTGCATTGGACTGACAATATTGTGATAATCAATGACTCCTGAGTTGCTGATATGGTGTTTAAAGAGTAGGACTGGAAAGCATGGAAGCCATATCGATAATCCTTATTATTATTACTATTATACAGTATACTTTTGGTTAACTTTCTCCATTTTATTTTACTTAAAAATATTTTTGAAATGTTTGTGATTTTTCACAGGACATTAATGACAGAAGTCAATGACAGGCTTAACGTGCTTCTCGTTATGTGAAAAGTTTCTGTGTGCAACTTGATTTCCAAAATAGGCTCTCTGTTGTTACTTCAAACCAAAAAAAAGCTCGAATGTACAACTCATTCAGAGTAAACGACATCCAAACACAAGGTGCGGGAGCTTACAGTCAGACCTTAGAGCCAGGATAAGCTTACAAGAGAAGTATGAATCAGTGGTACAATGCAAATGCGCCCCTCTCACCACTTGGATTTAAAGTTTGTTTTGCATAAAAACCATTTGCATGGTTGAGGACCAGTGGATTGCATTGGCAAGGACATCATCATCACTAACCTTCGATTTTTTTTGTTGTTTTTTTTAAAGTAGATACAGCTCAGTAGAAAGTGGAAGGATGCAGAGAGACGTATAGCTTAACTTGAATGCATTTTTGTGCGCATGCTCAGTGGGAGCTGTTGGTGCTCCAGTCGTATGGGAGGAAGCTGATTTTGGTCTTCCCAGCAGAAAGGACACCCTGCAGGCTGGTCTTCTTTGGAGAGTCACCCATGTGCTCCACCACCCACTTCAGCAGCTACAAGAGAGATGAGGTGGAAGAGATAACACAGTCAGGTTCCTGGTTAGGTTGACGGCTACTGAGGTAATGTTATGTATTATATTCTGACATGAAGTAGATTTCATCAAGTACTTTGAAATTAGGCATTCATTTTATGATACTTTCTAAGTCATCATTTTGGAGGCAAACATGGTACTTTTTAATCCAATGAATTTAGTTGACAGCTTTTGTAACTACTTACTTTGCAGATTTAAATTATTAATACAAGGATAAAAGGTTAAGCCCCACATTTACTAACTGCAACATTAAAGTGATGCACACATTAATGTATAGCTAATTATAATCCTGTAACATAATATATGGGATTCTTAAATAGGTACTAGTATTTACAGTATAACAGACCTTGAATGCAGTACTTCTACAGTAACTGAGTATTTTAACACCAAAATACTGCTACTTTTACTTAAGTAAATATTTGAAGACTGCTTTTACCACTGCTATTGTGTCTTTGAATTAAATGGCAAGGTTGGTATTTGGGAGTTAAAACTACCTTTTCATCTGTTCCTCCAAAGTCAGCTTTGTACCATTTGAATATCTGACTGAGTCGCACTTCTCTTTTCCCAGAATCCACCATACAGGCATCGTCGTTCTCCAGGAAGGCCTCAGCTGCTGTGCGGAGCTGGCTGTCAATGTCCTGGTAAAGTTGAGTGGTTCAGAATTGATGTCAGAACATTTAAGATTTACTATTTACCAGATCGTGTGTGATGTAGATACCCTACGCGCATATGTGTTTTTGAAATCCGCTTACCTGTGGAGTGTATGTTTTAATAGGAGGGCAGCCCTTTGCGCCACAGTTCAAGGCAAAGTGAATGAGGGGCTCTGCATCTGGGAGGGCCACCTAGTGGACAACAGGAAAAAACAAAATTCAACAGTGCATGGGTGACTCTACATAATGGCGTTGTTGGCTCAGTGAAATGTTCAGCTGGGATTTAACAGTGTCCAAATACTTGTAGTCGCGGGTCTGTTTTGGAGAAGGGCCTCAGAAGCTGTGCGACACCTTTTCGGTTCCCTCTCAGAACGCCATTCTCAATGTCCTGTAATGTAAACACTTCTCCTCCAATCAGGTAGCTCACATAGTTGAAGAACTATAAATGAGACAAGAAATGACTATTTTTAATGTTATGTCATCCATTCCTGCTCCAAAACCAAAAAAAAGGAATTACAAGAACAAGCTAAAATAACATAACCACTGATGCTCCTTATTATGCATGTTTTATCTTTAAATTTACATCTGGATGAATAATAATGTATGTTTAATTAGCGTAAATCAGCACCAAAAACAGGTGTCCTCGACTTCAATATACAACTATCAGCAAAGCATTTATTGTTTTCTTCACATACTTTTTGTAGCACAAGTATTTCCAAACATACTTAAATCATTTTTGAAAAGATCCCTTTTCTGAGAAGGCCTAACATCTGTTCATAAGATAACAGGAATTGCCATTAATGGGCTTAGGGGTTCCAGGATAACCTGTGAGGAAACTCTATTAAAGGGACTCTGTGTGATCCTACTCTGTATCTTTGCCACATGTTGGTAGGGGCCCCCAGGCGTAGGTACCCATGGATGACCAAGGCATTGTAGATGTTGATGAAGAAGGCCAGCTTCTCCTCCCGGCTCAGCGAAAGCAGCTCCACCCTCTGCAGCTGAATGGCCAGCTCACAGTAACGCTCAAAGGCAGGATTCACAGACATTCCCTTGTAGTCCACAGTCTGTGAAGGACAAAATCTTCAGCACATGTACTCATTTTCTCCAAACATGCACGGGTAACCACATGATTGTGGGCCATTTTAAAATAAACAGTAGGTACAGTACAGTAGTAAAATCTAATTTTAAAAAAAATCATCCTGGAACATCATATTTGTAAGATGCAGTGGGTTTGGGGACATGTAATTTTTTCGGCAAACTACATTAAGGTAAGTTACTTAAGTTTCATACAAATACATATACTCATACATCCATATATCACATGCCATAATAATGTTTCTCTCTAATTTATGTCTTATGTTTGTTTGTGTTTATACTCCTGTTTAATGTTCATTTTTCTTGAATTTTTTCTTCTTGATTTGTTAGGATCCCCATTAGCTACGCCCTGAAGAACATCTTCGTGGGGTCCAAATTTCAAAACATACAAGTCTCATAAAAGGCCTCAAGACTAAAGCACACAAGGTAAGCCTATGCAGTGTAAGCCAAAAATCAGACCTTTGCTGTTAACAACAGAGGGATGAATAAGACTCTGCGTCAGAGTGCCCACGTTAACAGGACAATACCTTTCCATCAGCAGAGAGATGCTCGGAGAACAGTTCCAGAATCAGCTCCCGTAGAAGCAAAGAGAGCTCAGCAGCTAAAAGAGAGACGGACAGAGAGAGAGAAAGATGGTTAATGTTTGATAAAAGCGTTCCCTGTTGGGATGAATCAAACCAATATCTGAATATCAAGTGTTAGCAAAGCCCAAGCAGCTTGGCAATTATTGGATGTCTGGTCACGTTTCATGAAGCTTGGAGCAAACAGGGGCTTGAATTAAGTTACATGTAGCTGATTCACAGAGCCATGATCTCTTTGGAGACCGATAATAAGGAAAAGTTGGTATAGTGTGTTTTTTTAATTTTGTGGAAGGATTTTTTGGTCAAAGGTAATACAACACAAATTGATGGGTTTTGGTGTGATTTTTCTGTGCCCGACCCATTAACCTCTGTATAAGTGGCACCAAACTTTGGCTTCAGTGCAAAAGTCAAATGCTGTCACTGTCACTTCTTTTATAGTTTCCTCAGAGTAGAGACCACAGCTGTTGCCCTAGCAACATAACAGCAATGACATGGACTATAACATAGTTGTATAGTGTATCAAAAGAAGCTGTGAAATAACCCCATGGAAAAAAATAAACCAACAAACAGCATAAAGATCAGGCTAATCTTGTTGTAAAAATTATATTTTTATTAGAAAACAGTACCTGTGAGAAAATAGAGCATTGAAGATAAATCCAGGAGCAAAAACAGCCAAGATAATGACGCCAACATTTGCAAAAGCAGTGATTGTAATCACCCCTGTCTTGTACAGCAAGGATTAGCTTGTTAGTTAGCCTCTAGAGGTACGCAACAGTCAGGTATAAATGCATCGCAGAGCCAGGCAATATGTCTTACCACCACCAACAAGAAACCTTTGAGAAGAAATTAACAAATATTAATCTGCCATAAGATGTCACCAAACCTGCAGAAAAGCCAACATGGTTTTGAAATAGGGCTTCAATGACATATATTGATATTTTCAGGCCTATTCTTAATTTTTCCTTCAGTTGCTATCAGAATCAAGTTTTCAGGATACTGAATCATTTAAGAACAGAGTCATAGGACTGGATTTACTAAAAGATTTCTTATACAATATATTATCAGACACACTGCAGTCAATTTAAGGTATTTCCAAGGTCAAGCACAGACTTTTATACTGCATCACAGCAATCATACCGGAGGTGGAAGTCACTGATGGAATGATATACATTTTTTATGAAAGACCATAAATCAGATACATCATTAAGCCCTACTTCAGCTCTTCCCACCACAAAGCTCACCGACAAAATATACACAAACCCCAGCGAACCCAAGCCAGAAGCAGAGAAACGATCGGGAGTTAGAGAGCATCAAAGGACAACAGTCAGCGTGAACCTTGAATGCGATGTGTGTGTGTGCCCCAAAGCCTGATCCGGTCCTGACCTACCCGGGATGGGACTGCAAGCTGCCGTCTGTCCTGTGTTGAGGGCTGAATGAGGGTCATCCTCCAGCAGCCTGTACAGTGTGTCTTTCCCCTCTTCAAAACTGCCATCCTGCTGCCCACAGCCACGCACACTGACCATGTACTTCTTCTGCAACAATGCTTGGCCAGTATTACAGGCCTCAGCCCTGGCTAGCAACACACACGGCCAAAGTCAGGAGTGCACAGATGAGTTCAATGACTTTCCAGGTTGATCTATTAAAGTCGACGTAATCAAACTGACACTGAGGGCCTGTTTTACTGCAGGCCCACAGCCTTACTTACCCATGCCCTTCTCCTTCTGCAGCCAGTCAACCAGTTGATCACCCGAGAAGCTCTTTTTGTATAGTGTCAGCCCCCTCCTATGACTGCCAATCACACTGCCATGTTTGAGGTCTTCTACTAGGTCCGCCAACTCATCCCTCTCACACATAAACTCTTTGAGGGCAGAAACATGCCAAGCCACACATGTACAAACACACAAAAAATACACATGTTCATACAAGTGTGTGGAAAAAATATATCTGCAGTCCAGAATGTGTGCAAAAAAAATGCCGGGTCAGTAGAAAAGGAAGCACCTGGACTAAGATTAAGATTTACGTTTCTAAGAAAGAGGGACCAAATCAACAGGCCAGGACAGTTTCGCTTAAAGATAAAGGTGGCATATCTGTCAGATATATAGTTTTTTAAGTCCATAAAAATATTCAAAAAAAAAAACAATTTTCTGCACGCAGGAAGAACAGAACCTGACAGGTATGATGGAGAAAACTCCTTCTCAAACTGATTATTCATGAACACAAATGAGCTGAAAATAACATTAATTTTCTGTTCCACTTTAACATATAACATGTTTAAGGGATGTCAACATTAATATAAATGTTGTTCAAAAGGCAGAATCCTTAGTGAGTGCATTTATTTACATCCAAAATCCAGACAAAGCAGCAATGATTCTGAGAGGATCATTCAGACTGATCATTTTGAGGGGTTATTTGCACCACATTAATGTTGGGCTGCACAGTGACCTTTATGCACCTCATAGCAGCCGCAGCTAGACAGTGTTGCAGAAACAACTTCCAAAGCAGCATCAGATAAGTTATAATTAAGATCACTCAGGGGGCAATGACTAATGAAATGAAGGATTTAACAAAATATAATAAATATGAAGGAATAAACTCTGTATTTGTAGGCAACACTGCATTAAAATATTTCTCTCAAAAAGGCTGTGTAAGCACCACTTTGAATAGTCTTTGTTTACACAGTAGGGAGCTTAATAATCCCATATAATGAGGTCCTGTGGGGCAGCCTGGTGCTGCTGGGCTCATCCAGAGTATCAAGTTTCCTGTCTCAACTGTCTGTTGGCAATAGTGACAGGAGTTGAGCACACACATACAGAGACACACACACACACACACACACACACCTGCTGTTACACAAGCACACCGTCATGTCTGTATATACCAGCACAAGTTGTAAACAGTCAGTGTCTCACATTACAGAAGTTTTCCCCTCAGTTTGGTTCAGTTCATTATCTATTTTTAAGCAGAATAAACCAATATGAAAGTGGTCTAGTTTCCAAATTAATCGTTCAACATTTAGCAGTTAATCCAGTGACAGAGAATACAGTACAAACACATCATGAACTGCACATTAAGAACAAATTAAGGACGGTCACAGCAGTCTTTTTCTGCACCACATTTCTCACTGGTGATACAATTGGCTGTTCCCACATGTGAAGATAAAAAAAAGCGACCTAAAAAAAGCAAAAAATACTTTTTTGGAGTATTAAATCCCTCACCTCCATCACTCTCCCCAGTCGTGTCCTCTGGTTGGTTCTCCTCTGGTAGAGGTGGGGCGTCTGCTGGAAGAGGCTCTCTCTTGACTAGATTCACCAACCTCTGAAGCTCCTCAGGAGCCTGAGAGAGTGCAACAGAACAAAAAACACAAGTTTGCACACAATCTGAATAATAGCAGATGCAATTAGGGTTTTTGACACTGTTGAAAAAAAAATACAGATTATATTAAAGAGATGGATTTTTGAAGTGGGGTTGTGTTGGACACGTATCTAGTCAGTGTATTTGATACAGCAGATGTCAGTGGGGACACCACCTGTAGTAAAGATTCCATCATTATGACACTTATTTTCCTCACTTACCCTTGTTCCTTTCCCCACCTTTCCTCAGCACTGATTGGTTCCTTTCTCTCTTGGCTCACTGCTGATTTACCTGATTGAGTTCACCTGTTCACTCAGTCTCACCCTGCAAACCCTTCACTCACTCTTTCCTGATCATCACATGGGACAGCAGCAGTGCTGGTGAGCAAATATTTCTCATCTTTTCTCTTTAGGATTTCCTGTGCATGATTAGTTTAAGACATTATTTATCCTTACTGAGATGGACATTTTATTTGACTTAAATTCTAATTTTTGTATTTGTTTTTTACTTTCAGACTTACTACACCCCATGTGTTTGCTCACCCCTTTATGTTGATATTTCTTAAGTTTGGAATAATAAATCTTTTGTGTGGAAAATTAAGTTCTCTTGGCTGATGCATTCTGACCGATGATCATAACGTCTCCTTCTGAACCTCCTCCTCTTTAACAACTCCAGTTTGGAGAAGCAGGCTGGAGTCTGACACGAAAGCTAAGCCATGTACTACTGTTCAGGGGTCAGTGGCAAAACAAATCTCAGCCACTTAAGAGAGGTCCCACCTAAATTATATCAGCTTATATGGATGCTGTATTTAGAGTGTTTTCACTGCATCGCCTTTCAGTCAGACAGCACTTCAAGACACAAAGCAATGATGGACTTATTTCCCTTGTGTTCTTGTCCAAGCCACCAGACTCTATTTAGAAAACCAGACATTTTAGCTTGCTGAGCACAGGACTTGCTGCTCTATCGCTGCTTCGATGAGTTAGATTGTGGGGTTTTTGGGGAATCCAAACTAACTTTTTAAATGCCAAAGTCAGACAATACCACTAACCAAATAACTGATTTTGGCCTGGTAGACCAGCAGCTCCTGTGTACAGCAAGCTAAAATGAGTTTTTCTTAATGGAGTTTGGCTTTGAAGAAAGCCATATTACACCTTCATGTTCCAACTTTTTTTGTAACTTTTCTCAGCTGGCAAATGTTTTGCTGCTGACCCCATAAACAGCAGTTAATTGTTCAGCTTCAATGTCCGACTCTAGCCGGTTAGTCCAAACAGGGGGCCCGCCAACTCATATCTACTATATGTAATATACTTGTGAATAAATACCCCATACAACCCAGTTCACTGGTTTCGTCTTGTTCTCACCAATTTCTGTAAGTCATCATTGCCCCCAACATGAATGTTGTTAAAGAAGATCTGGGGGACTGAGGTGCGTCCTGTTAGCTCCTTCACCCTGGCTCTTAGCTCTGGATGCCGTCCCACATCCACATCACATACTGGTACTCCCAAACGCCCCAGGGTGGCTTTAGCCTGCACACAGTGTGGGCAGCCCTGGATGGAGTAAACGGTTACTCGGCCCAGAGCACTGCTCTCAACCTCCATCTGCAGCAATAATGGACAGAAAAGAGAAAAAAGAGTTTTAAGCTTTAGTTAACCACAGAAAACTGTCTGAGCTCCATGTTTTTTTCTATCAGCATCATGCTTTACATATGTGCAAATTTTCACACAAACAGTTCAGCCCTAATGTTCCTCTTTCTGCTTTTGGTTACTAAGCAAGTGTGGAAGTGTGGATTACACAGTATTTTCTTTATCCAACACATCTTTAACTATGTTAAGTTCCTGTTTTAATGTGAACCATAGTGGACACACCTTTTAAACTGAAGCCTTAAGCTACCACCTTTTTCTGGGTTTCTGAGTGGTTTTACATGTTTCAGTTTTGCAAAATATGTTGATCTCCTTGAGAGAGTTTAAGCTTTTCTCTGTATATGTGTCGACATATAATTGCATACTATATATGTATATTAATGCATGCATACATAAGTTTATATGCATATATTCAACACTACTTTTATAAACAGACATGGAAATATTTATTCTTTTACCTTTAGAGGAGATATTTGATAGTGTAAAAAAAATCTGAGTTTAAAAAAATTTGAGATTTTTCTAACTTGATCTGATGATGTCTGGCACATTCCTACATGTCTGTCTTATTGCTACCTGAAAGAGGAACTGTTTTCTCTCTGCTACACACACAATGGTGAAATTGTTTGAGATTAACCGGTTCCAGTATGCGCAAGAGTTGTTTATTTTGAAACAGTTCTCCAACTGCTTTTGCACAATACTGAAGAAAACAAATTCTTGTGAATTTTCCTTTATTATATTTAATTGTAGTTTAAAGTGGTATTGTCCTGGCCAGTCGGGGGATTAAATAAACAATCTCACAGTCAGGAAAGGTGTTTATGAGAAGTTGAACTCTTTTTGCTTAACTTTATTATTTTTTTTTTTTTGCAATTTCTTCTGTGCTCATTTCTAAACATTTTGTAGGCCAATGTGGTGTGCATTTTAGCTATGTGAGATGTTAGCAAAAGATTTTGTATGAAGTTGGCCAATGGCAAAGTTCCCCTTTTTTGTGACACAGCTTTAAGCTTGCAGTCTATCAGTGTAGCTAATCAAGTACTAAATCAAACAGCCTCATTGTGGCGTTTGAGAAACTAGGCCAAGGTCGTTTCTATCCGGGTTTCTCAACATGTTTGCCTACCTCACTGAAGAAGTTAGTGCAGTTACATATTAAACATGGAAGTGGGACCTTACAATTCACATACACAAAGTTCCTGTGCAGTGTAAATCTTAGTTTATTGCTGTTTTCCACATGCACTTCGATAACAACATTAACCTGTAAGTGGGTTGTGTGTGATTGTAATAGGGTAATAACGTCTTCCAAATGTCGATGTAGGGTGACTGCATATAAAGCAAACAGTAAATATGGTTATTTTAATGCCGAATTGTAGAGTAGGAATTACACTCTTGGAACAAAAACTATTTTAATGGGCGTCAAATGTAAAAAAAAAAAAAAACAAGCAAAGCTAACGTTATTTTAAATTCCAAAAGTTTTTAATGGAGTTCGGCAGAGGATGTGTGTCTTTCAATAACTGAACAGCAATGTAACAGACCAAACTATCAACAATAACTAAATAATTACACAAATCGTCTAGTGACACGAGTAACACTACTTAACGTTGGTTTAGCCGTATACGTTACAAGCTTAACCACAGACTGGCGTTAACGAGCTAATGTAGATTTATTAGCAAATGATAATAAGGGAGCTTTACCTTTCAGCGACTGACTCCTCTGCTTAATTCTGCAGTACAATTTGAAATTGCACAGCTTCTCCCCTTAGTCCTGTTAATTAAAGCATATCAGTCAATACATTTGTTGTGTATAACGCCAGCTGAGAGGTCGTTTATCTTGCAGGTAAATTACCCAGCTGCATTGGCAGGACATCTTCACTGCGCAGGCTAACCGATATTAGCTGCTTCAGTTAAGCTAGCTATCTTGTCGTATGTTACCTTCAGGAGCTCCACGTAAACTTAAAAGTCTAGCGCGCCTGAGTGTTAATCGTAACACTCATAATCCTTATAACCATTATAAACCGGAACCACAGCACATTATTTCCTCAGTAAAATTGTATTCTTTTTTGGAATATATTCTTTTTTTATAATATTGTTATTATTGGAATTATCATCTGACCAGTGCATCCTAAAAGGCACAGCAGATTAAGTGACGCACTGTGTCAACTATTTTTATACATTTTGAGCAAACCCAGCCCTGGTTATCATTATTATTATTATTATTATTATTATTATTATTATTATTACTACTACGACTACTACTATCATTTCATTTGTGTATGTATTTATTTTAACCTATATTTAACCAAGTTTGTCCTGTTGAGACCTAATATCTCTTTTATACAAGGGGGACTTTGCCAAGTAATAACAAATAAAATGTATATAAAAGCACATAGACTTTAGTAAAATAAAATGACTAGATAAACAGACAGACATAGACACACAGACGGTCTGGACTCATTAGATTTTACCATGGCACCGCCACAACAACAGCAACAATAATAAGAGAAGTTACAGACTAATAATTTGGGGCTGTTCATGTGTATTTCAACCTAAAACCCCAATAATTCCCACAGCCTTTAAACGCAGCTGCTGGATACGGCAGTATGTACCGTGGTTCTGCTGGGAACCCTTCTTTACGTCATCCTGTTCCTGTACGGACAAATTTCTGGTAGGACACGAATGGACGCCGAAGTGGAGCTTATTGTTTTGCGGTGTCAAAGATGTCTGGACTGTCAGAAACAGAGCGCGCTGGATGTAGAAACTTACTGAAGTTGTTATCGAAAAGCGACCTACTCTCACTTAGTGACACAGTCACGAATAAGATGATAGCTGTGGAAAATGTGACAGGTAGGCTGTCATTCTGTGCCAGATAGCAAGAAGCTAGTAAGCGAGGATGTTGCTCGTTAGCGTTAATTAACTGCTACAGTTCATTTTGTATCACTGAAATTTGTGGCCCAGTAACAGACTCCCTTAAAAATCTTTAAGTTTTGTGAATTGTTGAGTGGTAACGCATTTTTCATATGTCAACAGACTTAAATTCATGTCAAACATTTGAGTTTCACACAACAACAGTCCGTAGGAGCGGTTGTTAAAACCTCCGTTACGTTTTGTCCCACCAAAAACATACATGGTTGGCGTGAACTATAACCAAGGAACCTGTAAAAGTCTGTAACGATGAAGTTTTAAGAAAGTGAAGCTGTTAAGTTCGCTAAGGCTGCGCTGCTTGTGGTCAGTGCCTCATTAACGAGCTAACATACCGGCAGTGATGGAATGTAACTTAGTACTTTTACTTGAGTACGACTTTGAGGTGTGCATAAGTAAAATATCTTGGCACTTCTTCCACTCCTGGATACTTGTTGCTTTAGTTTACCAATAAAGAAAAGATTAATTGCCTTTTCAAAAAGGATTCTGATATGAGCTGACAATAGGGACACCAAAACTGGCATTACTGATGCTATTTCACGTCTGGAATATTCAGGATATTATGTTTAGGTAATAAAATCATCATTTTTTCTTGCACTTTATTTTTATCTGCTCACATAGAGGCCATGGAAACAATTCTCTCCTTCACAAAAAATGCTGAGGAGCTCCTGAAAAGGAAGAAGGTTTATCGCGACATCATATTCAAATACCTAGCCAAAGAAGGTGTGGCGATGTCCCCGAACAGCGAGAAACACCAGCTGGTGAAAAGGACACTGGAGCTTTGGTCCTCTGGAAAGGTAGGACAGACAGGTCTGCCATTTCTGATGTGTTGACATGATTGAATATATTGAGTTTAAATTTTGTTAAGACGTTGATATTAAGTAACAGTGTCAATAATTAGCAGTTGGAAGCATGTGTACTAAAAAGTAATCTAGGCACAACCTGGCAGTGTGTTTGAATAGACCAATAACATCTTATTTTTTTTAAGGTTGTGTATGATAGAGAGACGGCTGAGACCAGACAGAGACCGTCCACACAAACTGTGTCCACAGATGTGAAGGCTGAGGTGGGATTTGACCCACAGGTCCTTGGCCAGCAGTTCTGCCAGTGGTTCTTCCAGCTCTTAAATAGTCAGAACCCCTCGCCGGACCAGTCGCCACAGGACTGGGGACCACAACACTTCTGGCCAGATGTGAAACTACGCCTCCTTTCAATGTAAGCATGTCATAAACAGCAAAGGAATTTAAATTAAGATACTGGTGTTGTGTGGTTTGTTAGAGTTGTGTATGTTGGACAGGACTTAGCTGCACCAATTGCCTGTTTTTCTGCAAACATCAGAATTACTGGAAAAATGTAAAAAGCACAAAAAAATGTACAAATATGGGCTTGAATTTGAGCTGTATTTTACAGTTTTTACAATTAACTTGGTTAAAATAACCAAACACTGAACTGTGATGACAGATCTGTGTCTCTTTCTCAGAGCTGGCAGTCAACAGATGGAGGAGTTCCTTGGTGCTGAACTGGTTAGCCTCCGTCTCCTGGCCTTGACCAAGGAAGAGCGCCTCCTCCTCAGCCCCAACCTGGAGCCTCATGGCCTCAGGACGCTGGCCTCCCCCCACGGCCTGGTACTGGTGGCAGTAGCTGGGACCATCCACAGAGACGGAACCTGTTTGGGTATCTTTGAGCAAATATTTGGCCTCATTCGCTCCCCCGAGGAGAACAACAGTTGGAAGATCAAGTGTGTCAACCTGAAGATCAGAGGGCAGGATGCCCTGGGTGGGACAGAGGTGGTGGCACCTGCCTTGAGTTACAACTCCTCTGAATTGCAGCTTCTCTGCAGCTGATGACACTCTTTCCTTATTATTATTTATCCAGGTTTTTTTTTCACTGCGTGCATGCTTTCTCTTTACAGATCTAACTTGCCCAAACCTGTTTACCCAGAGAACAGAACTGGCAACTTTACCACTACAAACCTGTCTTTTAACTTATGTACAGTTCAGCAGTCATGTCTGAACTGTACAGGTGGTGGACACTGTTGCTTTAAAATCTACTTGGTAGATACATCATCGATATAACATTACAACAAAGCTTGAGAAAAGGTTCCCTTATTGTTTTTTGCTTTCCAAAAAAATGGAAGTCTCTTCTTCTTCTTGGTGTGGGAACATTTCTATCAAACATACTGTATGTTGATGCAAAAAAAGTTTTGATCTGTTATCCTGTGCCTTAAGATAAAATGTAAATACAGGCATGGATGTGCTCTTGTAAATATGTATCATATTAAATATAAAGGATTTTATCACATTTGTGTACAATTTTGCTCTACAATGGCAAGTATGCTAGAAACATAATAAATATTATGTGTTTGTAGGATAATACAAAGTCAAAACTGATTTTGTGTATATTCTAAGATTGCTTTGCTTTCATATAATGAAAGCCAGCCCATAATGTTTACAGTGCTAATGTTAACTGACAGTAACATTACAAAGTGAGCGTAATCATGCAAATGTCTTATGTGGGTACATCAGTGTCCAATATCAGGGCAGCAAACAGACGTGCTGAGCTTGTCGGCCACATGGCATCGAGGGTGCTGGCCTGCCCTAAAGTGTGGTGCTAATGGCTGGAGCTGTAACCATTGTCTTTCTATACCAGGTCATACATTCTATTCTGTGGGGTTAAACATTTATCTGCATTAAAAGAGCTCAAACCTGTGCAATGTAATACACACTTGTCTGTAAAATTATTAGCTCCCGATGAACTACATTCAGTGATTAACTGCTTTCTATATTTTCCATTTTATCGATCTCAGCTGCACAAACAGTTTTGCAATGTTTCATTGATAATGCGTTGTATTGGAGTTACCCTTACTTTGGGCGAGCTATTGCTCCATGAATGTCCAGTAAATTGTCCTGTAAGCAGTGCAGAGTAGCGTATCAATCTTAAAAACATTTTGCATTTTTGTAGCGTAGTGCACAGCTGCAGGGAGAACGACAGCCGAGTTGTTAAAGAGCTTGTTTGTTTTCTGTGTGTTGTATTCATCCTGGGGCACAGTGTAATTTGGCATAAATTTTGCCTGATGGATGAAAGTCTCATTCAGCCTCAACCAAAACAGAACAAGGATTACATTGAATTACTTTGCTTGTTCATACGGAGGCCAGATGCTGTGCGGTCCCATGGCTCAGAGCTTAGTGTCAACTGGCCCTAAAAAAATCACCATGATCACATTTACCAAAGTCGAGATGAACAGAGCCCTTCCTCCAAGCTTTTCATTCAGACGTATTGCTTAATGTGGATATCCATATTTCATTGCAAAGAGAGATCTTGATGTCTGATTTTCAGAATATATGAGTGCATTTCTGTCACATTCATGTTTATGTTGTGTGACTTCCACACCTCACGTGCCAGTAGAGGGCACATATATGTGTAGGTTGTGGACATACTATAACCTGGCAGCTCTGTCACTGGCTCCACAAAGCTAATATTCTGTGCGAGTATCCAATGCTCTCTAGGCGGGCTGGATTGCAGATGTCATGACAGCCTGAAAGCCGCCCACACCACTCTGGAATGTTTTTTTCTGAGTGGTTTGACATCTGATATAAAAGTAAACAAATGCACTTGTGATGGTCAGGAAGGAAACCTCCATCATATTTGACATTTTATTCTTTCCGGGCCAAAATGGCATATTACATACAGATGCATGGGTCTAGCCTGTCTTGACACAGCTTAAATTTTGCATTTTGCTGTCACAAGTTAAGACACTAGCGCATCTGTCCTCACTGCGGGCCGTGAGCAGTTCAGAGGTTCAGCCTCGTACAGGACAAATGTCAGACAGATCAGGGTGGTGAGGGGAAAAAGTCAGAAAGCAGGAGAGCATCTAGCGTCTTTATTATTAACACATGACCTCAGTGTACTGTAACGACTCCATCAGCTTAAAGACAAATACAGGATTTATCCCCATAGCAGCTATTCCTGACTCGCAAAGGGACTGTTCTGTATTTATCGGAGGAAGGGGGTGGGTGAGGTGTGACTTTTTTTTTGCTTTTTTTTTGTTTTGTTTGCTTGTTTTTTGTTTTTCCCAGTGCTACAAATATTGAAGATGAAGATGACATACTGGAGTTGCCAAATACCTTGGTTTTTCACTCTTGTCATGCATGCTAGTAAGAAAGTGCAAACTTTTTTGGGGGGGAGCAAAATTTTCAATGAGATGTGGAATATTGTGATTTTGATGAAATGTTACTATTTGAAGTTCAGATTTTGTTATTTTGCTATTTTTTTTAATAATAAGATTATTATATATATATATATTTATTCTTTTTTATTTTATCGTTTTTATTTAATTATTTTTTGTTTTAGTCCAACAATAATTTTTGTTTTTACAGTTTCTGGCCTGGATAAATGGTGTAATTTTGGCGATTTTTAGAGAAAACATGCTGTTAAAAGAAATACAGTATACAGCCATTTAAAGATATATGCTGCTCCCCTTAGCCAAAAGAAAAAAAACATGAGTCCCTCCCCAGTGCTTAAAAATGATTTGACAGGCCTGCCCCTTTTTCTACCACCACCTCCCCTCTCCTAAATAACAAACAGTCCCAAACTGGTATTTTTAGCCACATTATAGCTGCACAATGCAGCGTTTTCCCTGACATGCTTCATGGTGTACGCCCCATTAATTGAACAAAATGAAACAATTAATCTACAATGCATTTCATGAGCTTCAAATTGACTCCATGTTCATGAAATAAATCTGTTTTTTCATTGATTCTACTCTGTCATCCTCGTCAGGGCACACACAGATCCTGGTGGGGCATGGAATATACCAGTATGACTCTGTGGCTTTGGTGGGAAATGTTACATGTGGGAAATTATTCTTGGCAGCTGTTTTCAAAGGCCCCTGGAATAGTTAATATCTGTGACTGTAAGGGTCGGAGCCGCACGGCCCTTTGTGCTTTACTGGGCCATAGTTGTGGTGAGGGGAAACCACTGCAGCCATTGATCTCAGCCTGTTCACCTCTCAGAAAGAATAATAACAAGCTGCTGGCCTTCTGTCTTTATGGCACTTGGCTGCTCTGAGATTTAATAAGCGGTTTGGCCACGGGCGCAGCTCTGACGCACGGGTTCAAAAATACCGCTGCAGTGGCGTCTGGTGAGGGCTTGGACTCTGAGAGTTTTTCCTTTTTTTTGTCCCCCCTCCTCTAATAGGGAAGTGTGTTTCTCATAAAGAAACATGCTAAAACTTGGATCCATGGCTCTTTGAAAATAGCTTATGGGTGGTGAACCACGGAGACTGCTGCTTTAATTGTCAATCCATTTTTTTCCATCTCTTACTTTGATTGGGACTGATTGGATGGTAGGTTTGCTCTTAGAAACAGCCTTATTAGCTTTTCAGAGATTACCTTATTAAACGCTTCATGCTGCAGCCATTTTTCACCCTCTGACAATCTGATGGCTTTACAGATCCATTAATGCCAATGTGTATTTTTTTTATGTCTACAGCAGTAATTCTTAAAGTGGGGCCCAGGGACACCCAGGGTTTGTTCAAGCAGCTCAAGGAGTCCTTGAAGAGGAATAAGCCTCATATTGACAGAGTTAATTAATTAAACCCACTCAGATCCCCCATCCATTCCAATGAACATAGCTTTTGTAGGATGTACAGATATATGATAACTGTTATCTGGCTCTACCCAAATGCTCACTTGTACTTGATGGGATGTCAGTAAGCCAATCACAGAGTTCCACATCATCAAAAGTAGACTTCTTTGGAGCTCTGCCCCCTTTTTAAACAAGCATGGCCAACAGTGAGGCAAGGAGGAAGCTCAAGGCAAGTTTCAGTCTATTGATCATATTGTTAAAAGTACAGAATTTGTCTTGTAGCAGTTTTTAAAGTAAATATTAGATTTTATAATACTTACATAGGTAAAAAAAAAAAAAAAAACATATGAAAGATTTAGAGCTTCTACTTAGGATTTTTATAAATATTTGTCAAACAAATATTTGTCCATTTGAATGGATGGAGGATCTCAGTGTTACTGGAAAATAAACAAAGAAAGTACTGTTTCAATAGCAAAACACTGTTCTGATTTGATTGTCTTATGATACAGCTTATAATGAAACTTATTGGTTATGTTCACAGTATTTAATCTCAGGAGGTTTTCCACACACGTTTTCAGGAATAACTAAATTGTGGATATTTTGAGTCATGATGACAAATATAATACAACATATGTATACAATCTGTTTGGAAACATCACTTTATTCATTGATATGAGTTAACCATTTATGAAAAATAAACTATGTCACATTTTTTGTTGAAAAGGGGTCTGTTGGGACCATTTACTGTCCTTTTTTATCTTTTTTATAAATTTTTTAAACATTTTTTACTATTAGGTGATTTCGGTGTTTGTCCATTGGAATGGACAGAGAAAAAAAAACACACAGTTAAGTATTCTAATAAAAAGAAAACGTTCTAATAATTAATGAGAGCATTTAGAGTATAAATCTAACATTTTTTTCTGTGTGTGTGTTTGGAACATAATTGCCCTCTGACCAGTAATAATAAATAACAATAAATAATAATATTTGCAAGAATGGATTGAATAAGTTTCAGTTTCACTGTCAACTTCCACCATGTGAAATAGACATACTACCACAAATTTGCCCGTAATGCTCTGTTTTGAAGTGTAACTTCATGTTACTGACATGTCTCTACACAAAATACCATGTTAATATTTCCACTCTTTTGCTCAATGATGCGTCAACATGACTTGACCTCATGACAACATGAGTCCAGAAGAGGGCAGACAAGCTACACCAGAGAGGAGAAACACTTTGATCCCTGGCCAAGAGAAGAAGAGTGTTGGGAGGGGGAAATCCTTTTAACACTATTACGTGAGGAAACTCATCAATTCCTCAGAGCAATCTGAGTGAGCTGATGTTACCAGGCAATTTTTATCTGGCCAATGCCATGAGGAAAACTGTAAATTCTTCGAGTTTGAATTGTCCTCCATTAAAGTAATGGGGTTCTAAAAGAGAGACGCGTTAAACTGTTGCCTTTCATAGGCACAAGAGCACGTATTTCACAAGTTATTGAAGTGTCAGTAATTTATCGGTACCCGTTGAAGGTGTGAGAGACTATTTTAACACAATACTCTTCAGCCGGCACTCTGCGGACAATAAAGAACAGGATTTATGAATAGGAAGGGACTCAATCAATAGGCGATGATTTTTTCTAGTGCTGACAAAACATGTTGGAAGAGATTTCAATCAAAGTTTGACAAAGTTGTTTTGTCGTTTTGTTGGACTTGCCCTCCAACCCAGCAGTGTTTCATAAACCAGTACACACTGAAAGCTGCACAGAAACAACCACATAACTCGAGGAGGAGGGAATGAGGTCAACAGTGCCTGGCATTGGTGTTAAAGCCACAATCCACAATTCTCAAACCTCACACTTTATCGTTTTCTGAGGAGGTGTTACAGTTTGCTTTTTGTTTGGGCTGTGGAGTTGACTAATGTTTTTAATGTTGATCTTACTGTAACAACAGCATTGATGTTTTTTCTCTCATTTAAAGATATTGTAAAAAGTCAGATTTCCATGTAAATATCAGCATAAAACAGGTGTAGATGATATGTAAAAATGGCAAAAGTATCAACAGGTTCAACCCAAAGAGAAATGCTCACAGTCCATATTCAGAAATTGTGCCCCTGTGCCCTCAGGAATTCTGTGAAGTTGTGATGTTACAAATATACTATAAAGATTGTTTCAAACTTGCAAAAAAAAAACAAAAAAAATGAAATGGTCTATAAAGTTAGAAAGTGCCACTACAGTGCCATTACAGTTATTCCCACGGCTGAAATGTCAAAAGCGTAGATGGTGGATGTCTCAGAAACACTGACCAGTCCTAGCAGTCTGGGCTTTTTCAGGAGGGGGGGGGGCTTAAATACACAGGCGCTAAAACAGAGCATTTTAGACAGAGGATTAATGCAGGTATATTCAGGCAGACATTGTGGGAAAAAAAGTTTTTTCAACATTAAAGTATGCAAACATGTCCTTGTAGAAACCCAAAAATACAAGTATGCTCCTAAAACTGAGCATAATATGGAACCCAAAGAGCAGTGGTACAGTGTAACCAAGTACTAATACTCTAATATGTTACAGTAGTTAAGTATTTTTTGGGAGTAACTGTACTTAACTTTTTATATTTTGTCTTTCACTTTTACGCCACAATTCCCCTAAGCATTTTAGTTACTTAGTCCAAAATAGGGAGGCAAGGGTGGAGAGGAAGGAGGAAGGAAGGAATGAGAGTAAAGGAAAAATTAGATTGTATTCTTTAAATCCTGTAAGTTTTGAAAAAAAAAAGTTCAATTGTACTATAGGCTTCATTTTTAAGATGGTGTACATGTTACAAAGAAATAAACTTCATTTTCTTCAAAATTCTGACTGATGGCCTTTTTTATTAACAGCATTTACTTTTACTTTCAATATTTAGGTAAAATTTAAAATTCAAAAATTACTTTTGATACTTAAATACAGTAAATACCAGACACTTTAGGACTTTTATGCAGGTAGTATTCTAATAGGTGAATTTCACCCTTACAAAAATCATTTTCTGGTAACATATCTGTACTTTTTCTCAAACCTGGCTTATATGTACCTTATCCACCACTGCCAAATTGAACACCACTACATCACAACATCTAATCCAGTCACTTCTTGCCACACAGCAGTGGTGATTTCCTGGAAATTGTCTTGTTAGACTCAAGATGCAAGCAAAGTAATAACATTTACATTTTAAGGACATTACACAAAGAGGGAACGAGTTCACCAACATTGTAGCATCTGTAGAATCAGGTTTGGCCTCATGTTTGCTTGACCTCACGTGACCTTTCAGCCCGTGTTGAAAGTGCGCTTTATTTTCTGTTTGCATCACCACAGATCACCCCTGTAGCATCACTCTTCATTAAATTCCCCTGTTGTCTGAGCTGACATCATTGTTCCATTTCAACACAAATTGGTTTGGACCGACGAGGCATCCGTCACAGTTCATATCAGCCTTTCTCTTGGCCTGGCGGTGTATCCTTACACATGCATCATTATCTCACGTAAACAGTGGAAATGCGAGAGCGCCAGGGGAACGGACGCCATTCAAGGCAACAAAGCGAGGGGCTGAGTGAAAAGATCCTGGGCGGTGACACTCTCGTTTAGCGTCAATTAAAGAAAACAACAAGCAGAGCTGTTTTTGAAGGCAGCTGGGTCCAATGTGTTTATTTATACTGAAGCAAATATGTATGTTTGAAGGAATGCAGCCAAGGATGTTTCAATCAGGAAAACACAGAAAAATGTCCCTCACATTGAGATGCACTTGAGTTGAGCAAGCACACAATGTCTTCTCTCTCTATTTATCTCTTTATGTCTCTCTCCCTCTCTTGCAAATAGTGGCTCCACTGTGCAGCTTTGAGTCCCTTTCGTATGCAGTGCAGGGGCCCCTGACGAGGGCCTTCCCTTGGCTCCCCAACTAAACAGAGAAGATGGTGTTATCAGAACGCTGCCAGGAGGTTGTCAGCTCGTATTGGGCCGGGCTGACCGAGTGGCCGGTTGGCGGATGCGTGTCGATGCCAGGCTCCCAGCGCCATCCCTCCGTGGACATCTGCTGTGTGTGGAAAAGCTGTGCAGTTTGTCTGCCGTTGCATCTTAATCCTCCATCTCTTCGGCTGTGGCCATGCCTGGCCGAGCAAACCAGCAGCTCTGCTCGCCTTGCTTGTATTAATTGCCCTTGCCTGGCTCGCTGTTTGCTTCTGATTACACTCATTAATTTCAATTCCCCAGGAAGCCGCCACCGCCGTAGCTGCCTTTAGACACACACACATGCACGCACGCACGCACAAAGACACACACACACACACACGCACACACGCACACACACACACACACAGATATGCACTGCCACATACTATACATGCATGGACAGGCATAAATGCATATTTGTATGGACACAAACTTGCATTTAA
This sequence comes from Plectropomus leopardus, assembly GCF_026936395.1. Lineage (NCBI taxonomy): Eukaryota > Metazoa > Chordata > Actinopteri > Perciformes > Serranidae > Plectropomus > Plectropomus leopardus. The sequence continues at coordinate 14,449,223 of NC_142185.1, read as the reverse complement.
TGTTGTAATATTGTCAACATTCTTTATATGGATTTCTTTGTCTGGGCATGTTCTCCTCATTTGGCACACCCACATAATACTGCAATTATGACTCAAAATAAGTGCAAGGCGGCTATGGAATAATTCCATTTGTCTGGAAAGTATTTTTGAGCAGTGCACTAAATATGTACTCCATATCTGTCACCTTAAATCTTTTTTAATGTAGCGTTTTTCAATTACCAATACTAAATTATTACTAAATTATTATTTATATCATTAGCGTAAATTGGAATTTGCTGGTCAAAAGTGCAGTGTTCAAGAGAACCATGATATGTACATCTGTTGACTCTCATTAGTTTCATGTTGCCCGTTTCCTGTGATCATATGCACAGATGCAAACACACCCCGTGTGTCATCAGTGGCCATTTGTACGTCATTAGCAGCTGTGAGCCGTGTCTGCCGTCTTCCTCGGCTGGTCTCGCTCTCTAAAGTCAAAGGGACAAGGAGGAAGTTGACCTGCTGGTCATAAGTCATCGTCCTCATCCCAGCAGGTGGACCACATCTGGTAAACTCCAAACATCTGGGCTGACAGGGTGGCCTCGCAATTATAGCAGTGCTGCAGACTTTACTCAAAATTGCCAGGAAAAATCAATGTCAAACCATATTATTACCTTTGACTCATTAAATTTTCAAGCTCATACGCAAACACTTCTTTTAGAGCAAATGTAGCATGATCAGCCAAAGAGTGGCAGCTTAGTGGTAATACTGATTATTATTACACAAAAACTGTCCTTAATGAACATATTGTGTAGTAAAAATAAAAAGGGTTTAGTCCAATATGCCCAGGAGAGCCAGAAGAAGGATCCGTTATGTAGCTCCCATGCTTTACCATTGTGCTAAATAATATAAACTATAATATAAAGAAATATAAAATTAAGATTTCCTAAAAAGAGGGGGAGTGGAGGAAATAGAAGAGGGAATATTAAAATATAAGAAAATTTGTATGTATATATATATATATATATATATATATATATATATATTTATATATATATATATATATTGATATAAAAATAGATAAAAGATTAATAAACACTCAGACACACTTAAATTCGGATTTAAACCATAAAGGTTAAGTGCTGTAAGTATCTGGGATAATGACCTGCGGGTCAATATCATGTATTATATGAGCTAGACGAACTTGCCGGTCTCCGAGGGCGGCGCTTAAGCACAGGCGGCGAAAGTGAAATCGCGCAGTAACCAATAGCAACAACCGCTGGCTCCTAGCAGACTAGGCTACGCTTTAATGAATTGTTGAGACATGTGTCAATCAAACCGCACCTGCCTCACCCCCCCTACCTCCCGCCCCCAGCTCTTACGAGCCAATGGCAGCCTGGCTGACTGACACCAAGTTTGATTGTCTTAACAAACAAAACATTTCGACAACGGAGAAGAAAAACGAGCAGGTGTCATTACCGACTGAACGTTTTCAGTTTCGTCGGATATTAATAAATGAAAAGAGAGCCTGAAAAGGACCTGGCTCGTTTATTCAGCAAGTAAGGATGGAAGATTTTGCTACTGTTGTTTTTTTGGAAGTGAGATAATGTGAGACGGTATTCATGAAGACTGGAAAATATGCATTTTTGGCGCCCATAAAAAATCAGCTGAGCATGTAAAGCTTTTCACGAACTGAGAGAGTTGGACACAAGTTTGGCCTCACAATCGGTCCTGGACAGTCCTGTAAGGTACGCTTATTTTGCTCTCCAGTCTTTAAGTTGCAGTTGAGATGGATAGAGATTTGCACTGGTATAATTTAGTTTATAGAACTGAATACTGTCATCACTCTGCTGAAGTTATTATGAAGATCTGTTTGGTGTGTTATTTGTTTGTATTCGCAAAATGCCTGTGTGATAGGCATTTTGTTCCTGCGTCCTGCATACTTTGATATTGTTGATGACACTTTGAGCACATAATAGTTGCACTGACTATTTGCGTTAGGCCTACGTGCAAGCAATGTTTGCGTTTGTTGTTAGTTTATTTGCTTTATGTGTATGGTATACATACGTCTAGGCCTTAATACAACGTAAATGGGTCAGTTACAAAGAATTAACCCCTGCACAGTTGTCATGATTGTTGGTATTGTCTTTAGAGACCAGAAGCGTTTTTGGTCTTTATTTTTGTTGTAAAGTTGGACACTGTAAAGTTGGACACTTCTATGGTGAATGACTCTGTTTTGGAGCCATTCTCAAGTGGCCATCCAAGGAACTGCAGTTTTTGGACCTTCTGCTTTGGCCTAATTTTTCAGCCTTGGAGGTTGCAGCTTGGTTTTGTTTCAACATTGAGGGCTTGGACACATAAAAAAATAAGGTTGGGGGGTCCTTCACTAGTAAACTTAATAAGTTTAAATAACACTATATTTCCTGCCTTTTGGTGAATTTTTCTGCACCGATTTGTTCCTTTTCTGCATCAGTAAAGGGGTAAAAATCACTGTTATTTTATCAAAATAAAATTCCTTTACTAGTTTAACAGTTTTAGTGGTTAAGGGGAGGCAATTACACATGTTCTAAAAATAGAGGGAGACATGTCCCCCACCCTTGAGATCTACGCCTATGCGTGCAGGTGTCTTTTTCTATACACACTGATGTCCACAGTGCATCATCCACAGTATTGTCATCACCTCATGGCCTTTTTGTCCTTTTAAGTTGAGAGTGACGCACAGAGTGTGGCTGCTACTCCTCCTCAGCAGCCGCTAAGCCGACCTAAGGGGCACTAAAACCCTCCCATAATACCAAGCTGTGTGGCCTTTGCCTTCTGTCACCCTATCACCTCAGAACCTGGGATTTTCTGGGAAAGCAGGGCTTCTGGACTGACTCATCAGACAGCTGTACCTTCAAGGGCCTCGTGGGGGCGACGCCCTGAGGGTCACTGCCCTGGGCTGTGATTTGACGGCCAGGCACAAATAAAAACCCCTGAAGCTTGACAACTTCCTTGCTGAGTCCGCGTAACCCAATTAGTGAACCAGTCGTCAGTCGGAGAAAATGAAAACATTCCGGGCTCAAATTCCCAAGGCGGCTGTAGTCGTTTATTAAATCCATTTCTTGTTTCACCCTCTTCCTGAGATTTTCTAGGACTGATTTTAATGGTCCACCAAGGAGCGACTCAACAATTCAATGTCATGCCAGTGAGCTGCAAATATACTCCTGGCTGTGCTGAATCCTGCAGACAAGCTAGAGTACCTCACATCATTATGTTAACCCACTGCTATCTTTCCAAAGTGTACCTAGATAATGAGATCACCTCAGCTCGGTGGGTGCTGAAAGGCGACGTTATCCAGCAGCGTAGTCAGTAGGGCTAAAGATGCTGGAGGGTGAAGGCAAAGACGAAGGGAAGAATCAGTGCTGTAGCAGAAGGTCATATTGATTGATAAAGCACCCTGTGGATTTGGCTGTGGATTGCTCACCCCCCACAGTGTGTTTGTTGTGGGATACCAGACTGCTGCCCTTAAGGCCCAGAACAACACAGACAGGCAGAGAAAGACAGTGAAATCAATGACCGTCTCACACAGGGCTCTCATACGTTCCTCCAAATCATCTAAAGTGGCTCCCTTGGCACCTCTACTTGCGCCTACCTCCTCTGAAAAAAATAACATGATTTGTTAAAGACACTAGAGTTCAGAGAGGAACAGCGAGCATCTTCTACACTGAAGAAATCGATGACTGAAAAAAGATTCTCAAATATAAAGACATCCTGGCATTATAAAGAGACAAAAATACCACAAATTCCAGCCTGTGAAAGATGAGGATGATGAGGGATGCATGCGAGGAAGGCTACATTTGCCTATTGAGACCAGGCCCCTAGTGTCTTCTCTCTCCCTTGTGGGCTCCTGACAGAGCCAGATAGGCCTCCTCACTGCTGACAGCCAAATGTCCTCATCCATCCTCATCCAAGAGGCCCGCAGGCGTCATCAACCTCGTCTAGATTTCCCCCGACGAAACCCCAAAGCAGAAATCTCTTGCCCCAAGCCCAGCAAAGCGATGGAGTTGGGAGTATCCCCATGGAGCCTCTGTCAATATGTCATCATCGTCATAGCTGCCAGTTGGCAGCGTCGTAACCCACTGCAGATGTGTCAGCAAAAACACCGTCCATTTTATTATTATTTCTTTCCACTGAATATCTATTGCAGGACACACTTCTTCTCTGTGCTCACACGAAGGGTCATAACTCACGCAGGCCATGATGTGCTTCCCATTCCTGTGACGGAGAGGTATTTGTGATGATGAACGGACACATGGGGGAGTGTTTGTTTTGCGGAAGAGGGGGACTCTTTTAGCCGGGTGGAGCTGTATACAGTAAGCAGACGTAAGCACTTATGGCCCAATCTGGCTGTGCTGACAACACAATTTTAGCCAGTTTGGAGAACAAACTGACTGTTTCATAGGATGATACACCTTCAGTATAAATGTAGCATATGAATTATTTAGTTTCATCTTTGTGTGCGGAACTACAAGGGAAAATGCGAATCTTTGGCTATAAAGAAATGCTTCATAAGTCTCCTCTTTGCTACAGAAAAGACGGTGCTCATAAAAAATCTTTAAGAAAAGTCTGTATGGAAGTTTAGTAAGTAACATACACTTTCAAATGGAAACAAGTGTGTTTTTGAACAGTCATTTGACTGGGCCTAGCTGGTCTTTTTAATGTCACCATCCATCCTCCACAACAAGCTCCTGCGATTTGCAATAATAGTCCACAACAGTATCATCACACGGGATTTAGTAATATTTATTCATTGAGAGCAGAGAGTGCACTGTAAATATGAAGCACTTTGCTAAAAGCCTGGAAATCACCGCAATATCATGGCCATTTGGAGGACAGAATCATACTTGGTGGAACATTTCTGGGCTTCATATTATCAGGCCTGGGACTGTAATTGTCTATACTGCATTTAGCAAGGGTCACGGAGAAAGTGACAGGGGAAAAAAGGGACAAATAAAGAAAGGACAGGGAGAGGGCAGAGGGAGAACAAGTAACAGCTAACTTCTACCCAGCAGAATGTCCTCTCTTAGCAAATAACAGGAAATTGCAACTTTGTAGCTATCGCCATGAATTAATTCTGCGTGTCAGGGAGGAGAGCAGAGCAAGTCTACACATGTTGCCTTGACATTCCCTAGACTGTAATGTAATGCACATCTAATAGGGGATGGGATGAGTCTGAGATTTCATTTCAGGAGCAGCAGCGGTAATGGCAGAGATGATGATCGTGGCTGCATTACATGCAATTGGATTTAAAACATTTGAGATATTTTGTTTACTTTGGCTGTGATGTCAATAAATATTACTTTCCTCTGGCTTTTGGGCAAGTAAGAAGCTTTAAATGTGCATTGAATATGTACTGAAAACTCTTCCAAAGCTACTTTCTAATGTTGGCTTGTATGAGATTGTGTTTGCGTTGAGTTGAGAGAGTCAGAGCCTGCATGTGAGGCGATGGTTGACCTTTGACCCAGGAATGTTTTTCATTGTCGGGTCATCCATCTTCATTACTCCCGGTGGTTTCTCTGCTGTACAGCATTAATTCAAACAGCTCTCGGTGTTTGGATAGCTTGCTCTATTGGACTAAACACACCCAAACTGTCTGAAATGACATCCATCAGTCAGACTTTGTTTCAATAAAGGATCGGGTTCACTTCATCTTATACCTGACTGTAACTGAACTCTCAGGAATCAGGTTTTTTCAAGCTACTTGAAATATGGCAACAAAATTTTTAGGAATGAGTCTCTCCATATTTTTGCTACAAGTCATATAAGGCAAATACCATTTCACAAAAATGGGAACGTGGTTATTTTTTTATAATGCTATCTCTCACGTTTTATACATCTCCTTGCATCTTTTTAGCCACTTTAAATAAATAATTTGCGGGTGCAAATGCTTTGTACAAAGCATTTGCACCCGCAGAATCCAAATCCAAATCCAGATATCAAAAGCAACCTAAGTAGATAAATGATAATAGGGTAGATAAATCAATCATTTTTTAAATTCATCCATTTTTGTCCACTTATCTGGGCCAGGTTGTAGAGCAACAGGCTGAGCAAGGTACTCCAAAAATCCTTCTCCCACATAACACTTTCTAGCTCCTCCCGGGGCATTCCCAGGCCAGATGAGATATAAAATCCTTACAGTGTGTTTTGGGTCTGCCCCGGGGCCTCCTACCAGTTGGATGTGCCCAGGAGGCATCTTGTGCAGATGCCCGGACTACCTCAATCGGTCCCTTTCAACACGAAAGGTCAGCGGCTCTACTCTGAGCTCCTGCAGGATGCCTGAGCTCCTTTAAGGGTGAGTCCAGCCACCCAAAGGTGAAAACTCATTTCAATGGCTTGCATCTGTGATCTCATTCTATTGGTCACGACCCAACGCTCATGACCATCGGTGAGTGTGGGACATGGATGGATCGGATTCTAGAGCTTTGCCTTCCAGCTCAGCCCCCTCGTTACTATGACAGTCCAATGCAATGCCTGCCTCACTTAAATTTCAATATGACAACTTTAATCACTCCATCTGTTTTTATTGTCTCTCTTGGATGACATACACTTTTAGTAATTAGTAATTCAGCCAGTCATATGCTCAGTACTTCCCAAACACATGCATTTTTGCTAAAACCTTACAATCTAAAATACTTCAGTATACGAGTATTGTACTTGGGCAAGCTCATGCTTTTAAACTCTTGATTGTGCGAAAATGCCTGTTTGGAAAGTGCTGAGGAGCACTGTGAGTAGTTGAGATACAAATGATTTGGGGGTGAAGAGTTTCCTTAATATACTTATCAGAGAGCAGAGCATACATGAAAGTTCAAGACATGATGTAACTTTTTTAAAAATAAAACCATTTAATTTCTACATAGTTATGAGTGATTTTTCAGTCATACTTTCTCTGGCAGTTATTGAGCAAAACTCCCCGTGCACAGCCAATCTAACCGTCAGGTGCTGGTAGGTAGCAGCAACATATAAAGTGGAAAACAAAGTAGTCCACCGCACCTCTAAAAACTGACACTTATATGAATGACTTTTCTTTAGTAGAGGAGATGCACCATTATTTGCAGTGATTTTTACTTTCAATTTGTCTGATAAAAAGTCAACTGCTCTTCCCACCTCCATAAATCCAGAGAGACCAACAAAGTGAAGCAGCATTCAGATCAGCTCATTCCAGCAGCATTCAATGACCGCCCTCTCAAGGACGCTGATTGACATTTTATACAGCTCCTGCAGTTTAGTGGTATTGATGGCATTCAATTTAACTGTATATTCTTTTAATAAGGGTGCTGCCAGATGCCTGGTGCTTTCAAAGTGCTCTTTAAGAGACAGTGAGTTGGGGAGAAAGGGAGGGAGACACAAAGAAGGTCAGAATTAAGTGATGTGCTTTCTCTAAAGCAATTATTTTAAGATCCTGGCTTTTTTCCCTCTTGGCTGGGTAAACGCTGTGATCGGACAGTGACACATTTTTATCATTTGGCTCTGTACTCCAGGACATTAGATCTGTAATATAGCGATGCCTATGGGGTTAAAGTGCTTACTGTCAGTTTCAATTTGCGGGTGTTGTATCCACATCAGATGGAATTGATATAATTAACATTACTGGAACATAACATCTCTCTATTGTTTATCCCTTGCAATTAATAAAGTCCCTGGTAATGCCCTTAGCTGACAGACATCATCAAACACATGGTATCCTCCCTTTCAGGCTGTTTCATCTTTACTTTTTGCTTGTTCAGGGACTTTTTGCATTCAGTTTGGTCATCAGCAGGTAAAAAAATGTTGTAAAAAAAGGCCATGCAATGGATTTGGCCAGTTGGGAATATTCCGTCTCAAGGACCTGCATACAAAGGGCTCCTACACTATTCTGCAAATGTGAATGTGAACACCTCAGACAGCCTTAAAGCTGAAAGTCAGCACTTACTCTTCATAGTCATTGTCTCTTGAATTCTAATGTGCTTGGGTAGAGACAAAACCACAACAGCTATTAAATATTTGAACAAGTAATTTAAATAATGATTGTTACTGTGTTTCTTGAGCCACTTTGTTTTTGCATTGTAGTGTAAGTAAGTAAAGCTTTATCTATATAACACACAGTTACAAAGCCCTTCACACACAAATATGAAAAACATATATAAATGAAAAACAACAAAATACACTATAGAACATGCAGTGAGAGAGAGATAAAACTAAAAACATAGACATAGTGAAGATGTGAAGATGATCAATAGAAAGGCTTGTCTATGAAGATAGGCTTTTAGCTGCTTAAAACAGTCCAAAGATTCAGCCAGTCTGTTAGGTTGGGGAAGATTGTTCCAGGGGGTACGGCCTAAAACAGCAAATGCACAGTCTGATGTTTTGCAGTTGGAGCAGGGGATCAAGAAAAGGCCAATAATCTGGGCTCTTGTAGTTTGTTCTAAATCATATGGAGGGATGTAAGGACAGGTTTTATGTTTGTCTGTTGGCTAGTTCTAGCCTGGCAACTTTGTTTTGAACCAATTACAAATGATTTAAGGCTGTCATACTGGTTGTCATAAAGTCATACTGGTCAATGATGATACCAAGATTCTTAGCGATCAGTTTCATATTTGAATGAAGTCATAGTGCAATACCTCCCATGCCTAGTAGGGAGCAGAAATGCCAATGCAGTGTTTACACTGGATGGTGTTGTTGTCTATGGCACCCATCAATCCTGAGCCAAAACATATCAAAACATGTCAAAAGGTGACTTGGGCCTCCTCTGACTCCCCAGTCAGGTCTGGGGTACAAGATTTATTCCAAGCTATGATTTATTAATCCATCTGCATCCTCAAAAACCAGGCCAGTCACATAGAGCCCAGACTTTCCACTTGTCATTTGTACAAGTCATTATTGCTTTTTTATCTTCTTATACTCGGGTCAAATGCACAGAGCAGTACTTATTTCATTTTTTTGTAACGAGAGCTGCCTATCAGGGGAACACAGAGGAGCAAGGAACAGATGCACAATATCAGATTGAATGTCTCTGCTGTTCAAAACCACATTCTATCAATATGACTACGCACTTGCAGTTTTGGACACAGTAATGAGCAAAAGAGTTTGCTATGAGTTTGACAGGCTCTTATGTCCCAAACAACAGTGAAAGGCTGCTTCAATTCATAAGACTCCATTGCCCTCTGCCTTTGTAAATGCCATCGGGCATCTTCTTAGTCTAGACGTTCGACCACACAAGGCGACACTGGTTGCTCCCAGTCTAAGACACTGCCATCTGTGTGCGTGCTGCTGAGTCTGTGTATACCAAGCCACTTACACGAGAGGAAAAAGATCTTCATGTGGCACACATGTGCACCACGTGGCTCTGACAGAAAGAGAACGAGTACAAGATGCCCCCTCCTCTCCACCTCTCCCCACCCCATGGGTACAAGAAATCTGTGGCAGACAGTGTCACCCGCCCTGGCTACTGCTTTAATTAAAGCCCTAATGATAGGCTTTCAACTGAGAAGCAACTTATCATCACACATAATCGCTCTGCGCTAGTTAGCGCTGGCAGAATTGCAACCATCTGCTCTGCTAAGAACACATTCTGATCATTCTTTATATAGCACTGGTAGTTCACGTACAGTATTTATATTAGGAGACCCCCATTATGTGAAAGTCTGTTTAAACATTGTACATTAATGGGGCACATCTGTGCTAGAGGCGCTTGGATCAGCACTGCACATGAATAGCCAATACCCTTTTTAGGGTATCATCAAGATGATATACCGTCAGCGATTGCTGATTAGATGATTCTGGTAGCTGGTTTTTGATTTCTTTTTTATGTGAAGTTTTCATCACTTTTTTTATTTGCATATTTTCTTCATCCCTCTGCTGCAGTCACCAGTTCTCATCAAGAGGATCAAAAATCCTGCAGTGAGCACTGATTATATGGGCAAAATCAAAAGTGTATTTTTCACACACTAAACGTTATTTGGAAAAATGTTTTTAAGCTGAAGTCTGTATGTTTATTTGATTTGGCTATAGCCCCTCAAAGCCCCTGTAAAATGTTGAGTCTTTATTTTTCATGCTTTGGTTTTTGTACAGATTAAACTAACAAGATATAATGTGTTAATGTGATCTTGAGAGTTGCTTGCAGGATTTAGTTGACTTTGGACAGAGCCAGGTGAGCTGTTCCCACAGACTGTATAAATGAATGATGTAGCTACTGTGACCTCACCCGTTGATTTGTGGACTGGTGTTTTGATGTTTCGAGTTCGGCATTTTCGATGTTGCCATGTTGTTTTTTGGTGCCTGAGGTGACCATATTTGTACGAGAAGCTTGAGCTGTGGAGGAGTGAGAGATGGATCTGACTTACAGATTGTAGCAATGCCTCATAGACTAGAATATGTGCAAATCTGGGCCTAAATAAAATGTAAACAGATATATAGTTATATGGAAATTCAGCCTCTGTACAGCTAGCATCAAGGAGGGAAACCAGCAATAGAGACCAAAACCTTGTTTTTTTTTTTTTGCTCCAGGCTGTAAATATGTTTATTTCTGCTGGAAAGCTGGGCATTTTAACATGGGTGTCTATGGGGATTAACTGTATGGCCAGCCTCAAGTGGCCATTCAGTGAACTGCAATTTTTGGCACTTCGCGTTGGCTTCATTTTTCAGCCTAAGGGGTTGCCCCTTGGCTGTCTCTTCTGTTTCCAGTCTTGATTCAGCCCATACATAAGGGGGTATGCTCTCCCAGGGAGTTTTTTTTTTCCACTTACATCAGCTGTATGCACATGTTTTTCAATCCATTTAAGATAAGAGTGCCTAAAAGCATGCATTATGTGGGGAAAAAAACATGATAATTGCCAAGAAAAGAAACCAGCAAGCCTACATCCTATTTTGTACCTAATTTATCGTCAGCTATCTTCATCATTCTGAAACTACAACACAACAACTGTTAAGGATGACTAACTTCCACTTCTGTCACCTAATAAAAGCAAAAATTGTCTGACAAAACTATATAAACTGATATAAAATACATAACACAGGGTGTGAATTTGGTACAAACAGCTTTACTAATCTTGAAATCCTTAACAAAAAAACTATGCTGACGTAGAGGTAAAAAAAATAATGTCTATTGACAAATATTCTACACTTCAATCCATGCCATAATAATCTGGGCTAATAATCTGGGCTACTGTAATTGCAAATCAAGGATCCCAAGTAAATGTGGTCTTCTAATCTGAATTGAATATTGGGCCACATGAAGAAATGTACTCAATTATATTGGATTTCTTTGGGGAATAGAATAGATTCAGGGCTTTAGAGAAGACATTTGGGGCTGAAGCCCCAGAAGCCGCTCCGCCCCTGACTCAAACTAAGTTAGATGGCTGCTGGCGGTAACTTTATTTTTTACCATTAGTGTTATCGACGTCCTCATCTAACTCTCAGCAATGAAGCGAATAAGTGTACTTTCCAGAATGTCAAACTTTTCCATTTAACTTTACCAACAAAAGCTATAACACATTGTGGTGTTCACATTCATTAGTTTGCTCGGTACATACTGTATGTGTCTGCACACTGTGACCCCTAAACAAGTTTGGTGCTTAACAGAATGAATAGAGGGTGGATGAATAAATGGAGCTTCAGCGGATTTATTTTCAATTTTAAAAGTTAAAGCCTTACAAAACCTGATAAAAGATTAAACACTTACAGCAAAAAGAAGTGTTTTTCTAAAGAAGAGAAACTGTCTTGTTTACAAAGATACATCACAAGCTCGGCTTGTGAAGCACAACTGTAAACTGGATATTGATGAATTTTCAAAGTGAATAAGATCATATATGGTGAGGAAATGAAAGAGCCTTAAAATCACAGCTACAAAACATGCTGTGTAAACAGTTTGATCTACAGTATGGGAGAAATGCCACCTCTGTATCACAGGAGGGGTTGCATTCATATCTATAAACCCCATTTACAAAGCAGGTTTTTGTGATTTATTGTTTTCTTAATGTTTGATTTGTTGACATGAACTAAATTACTAAGCTACAACAGACTGTTTTCACACTTTCATTAGGGCGCTTTCCTTTTTCGTGTGCACGGCAGTGAGATTTACTTCCAACGAATCAATCTGAGGTCAGATCAGGAGCACTTAGGGATTATTTACTAGCTCTGAGACACAGTCATAGTCTCGCTGACAGAAAAGCTGCACCCTAAGAGCTGATGTAATTCTCCTCCATGTTGGGTGCCTCAAATGCTCTGCTGCTAGAAAAAAAAAGGCTTTGGCACAGCAAAGTGATGAGAGCAGCTTGCCTCCACTGATGTAAATCCTGCCTGTGTTTACTGAGGGCTCCTGATCAAAGGGAGGAAGGAGAGATGGAGGCTCGCAGACATAAAGTTGAAAGGAAGTTGCAGAGTTGCAAAGCTGAGTCATTGTAGGTAGGTGTGTGTCTGAGGTTTGCGGTGAGGTTAATAGTGTGAGTGTGTGTGTGTAGGGGTTTAATGTGGCGGTCTAATGGCCCGCATTAAACTGAGAAGATTATAATGTTTTGGTTTTTCATGCCGTTCTGGTTTCATATTAGAGCAGGTCACTTGTCAGGGTCTTTATAATATGCCTGTACAATTAATAATTCTGCTCCAAACCTCCTACTTTAGAGCTCTTTCATGAGATAAAACTTTGTTTTATGTCTCTTATAGTTTTTTTTTCTTGCAAATTTTGTCTGGTCTCCTTCAGGTTCACCCTGTAGCACAACCTCTTCCTCCCTCCCTTTTTTCTCTTTGTGTATCTTCTGCCCCCCAGCTGAAAGTGAACAGAGGATGACATGAATTTAAAAAAAAGAAAAAAAAAGTTGTCTGCAGTGTTTGACAACCTCTCCCTGCGGGGCTCTTTAATCATTCACGCTTCATTAACTGGCTATCTGTTATCATTCTGCATCTCTCTTTTGAAGAGGATGAGAAAGGTGGAGGGCTATGTGGCAATAATCAATTTTCCTGTAACACAACAGTGGCATTAAAAAAAAAAATCAACCTGAGCAGAATATGATTCAAAAAAGCAAACTTTAGGTGACTCAAAGCAGGTCAGAGGGTCCCAGCATTTTGAAACGGAGCTTGTCCTCATCACAGCATCATGACGGAAAGTTGTTCACAATTCTTTAATAATAATAATAATAATGTTGTAAAGAACAGTTTCAGTGGTTTGATGTAGCTCTAGATTTTTTTATGGTGCTGTAAGGAAACAAATGAAAAGCTAACCACCACCAAGTCTCACATTGACAGATCTATGTCCACAAAATGCTTCAGTGCTGTGCCAGAGCTTCTTGCACAGGTTTTTTTAAACTCAGGTTTAAAAAACCCCAAATATTGTTTTAGAACTTACAAGAACAGCGATCAAGGTGAATATTGTGAGGACTAGCATCTGTATGGGTCAAACACTGCAAAAGAAAACTTATTCTAGATGAAGCACAAAAGTATTTAGTGTGTGTAAAACTAGACAGACAAATAGAGTAATTGGAGTAATATACTTTCATAGTTCAAGACCATAGTTGTTTACGAAGCCACATATTTTCAAAGGCACAGTGGAAGGAAGCAGAATGTTTGTTTAGGATCACAATTACAGGCCACAGTCCAACTCAATGTTCTTTCCTGCACTTGGAAAATATTTTATTTGTCTTTATTTTATTTATCCTTTCCACTGATATCAACAAAAACAACAACAATAACAACCCAATGATATCTTAGACATTTTACCCTGAGTTATGGAAGATAACGCAAACCAAAAGGTAGATTAAAGCACCATAATGCTGGTTTTATTTTATGTTGAATAATTAACATTTTCAGCTCTGGATGAAGAATATTTTTAGATTTATAAAGGTTATAAAAAAAGCCACACAAAATGACATTTATGCTTTATTAGACACATTTTGAAAACAATCTTGCTTTTTTACAAAAAAAAAAACAAACAGGCTTCAAGCATGAGCAGGAAGTTGCAAACCACTGGAGCTGAAAAATGAAGCCAATATAGAAGTGCCAAAAACTGCAGCTCCTTTAACGGCCACTTGACGCTGACTGAAAAACAGACTGAATACCTGTAGACCCTTGTGTTAAAATGCTCAACTTTACAGCAGAAATACATATTTACAGTTGGGTACAATAAATGTCAAGATTTATGACAGCTGTGTGGAGGCGTGAAGTTTTCTATAACTCACCTGTTTACATTTAACTAAGGCTTAAAGCTGCACATAATTAAGGACGGGCCACTTTGAGTGACAGGCTGTCTGCTAACAGTGTCCTCGGCTTCTCAGTCAGATCCACCCATCGCTCCTCCACAGCTCCAGCCTCTCGCCCAAATTTGGTCAATTCTAGCTCCAAAGAATTGGGATGGAGGCGGCCAAAATGTTAAACTCAAGGCTTCATAATGGGAATCCACAAACCAGTGGGTGATGTCATGGCAGTTATGTCTATTATTTATACAGTCTATGATGAGGACTTGGTTTGTTAAATGTAGGCCTACAACTTCAGCAATAAAGAGCAGAACACAGCAGCTCCTGGTATTATTTACAGAGCAGAAACATAATGCACAGCATAGTATACCACAGGTGAATTTTATATCCTTTGTAGCTTTTTACACACTGTTTGGTCCCATGTACTCTTTGGTCCACTGGAGGAAACAAAGTCCCCGCTGTGCTCCAGCTGCTGCTTCAAAACATGATTCATACATCATGTAACTGGTTTCAGTTCAGCAATTTTATAAAATCTTTGATATTAGGTTGCTTATTGGTAAAACCTTAACCTTGAGTCATCCACTTACTTATCACATGAAAGCTTACAGACTGTTCTCACCTCTTAACCATGTATTATTATTATTATTATTATTATTATTATTATTATTATTATTATTATTATTTCACTGTATTTTGGATTTTTTTTCCAGTGGCCACATTGTACAAAATAACTATAATATAACATTTTAATCAAACTGACACTGTATAAACTTATTATTTAGTCAGTCAATCAGTAAAGGGAAAAAAAAAGTGGATACTTCCAGTGTTTTTGTACAGTGTCTGTGGTTGTTTTATTTATTCAAGTACGAGTCTTACATGAACAATCTTAAATGACTTGAACGAATGTTTATGCCTTTCTTGCTCACCGCTCAGATCTCCTCTGACCATTTACTACTGTGATGCCCCGATTCTTAATGTGTGCTGCTTATGAGCCATGACACACATTACAACCATCGGTCTTCAAGGCTGGCTCTTAACCAATGTATCATGACAGGCAATTGACTCTGTGTGATCTCTCCTGTTCCTCCTGCTGAACTGTAGAGATATGATCAGAGCTGCGGTGCAGATGCGAGGCTGGGAAACGGTGGCAGTTCACTGGAGTTGAATTGTGCCCCGGAGAGGAGGAAGTGTAGTTTTTCTATCAGATGGAAAGATCAGAGGAGACGGATAATTCAGTAATCACATCTGTGGTGATTAGGGGGACAGGACGCAGTTTTCCGATAAGGATCTGCGGGCTTCTTGGCGGCTGTGTTCGTTTAATAGGAAACCGAAAAGACACTGTCTCAGAGCGGTGTCCCCTTGCTGGGTCATCTGTCTCTTTTTATCTCACCTTTGTTAATCTTGTTTCATTTTTTTGTCATTTCTCATTTTGTCTCATTGGTTTGTCTGGTCTCATTTATTTAGGGATTGGTGAACTTGCAATAGTCTGCATATCAACTGACGTCCTTCTGCTGTTTCATCTGGTCTTGAGTTGTCCCCTTTCATTGTGTCTTATTTTGTGTTGACTTTAATTTGTTTTTTGACCCCCTGCGTCCTCAAATCTTGTTTCACTCTTACAGTGTCAGAGGAAAACAAAAAAAACAGGGCTGCATCCCAATAGACATGTCGTCTTCTATGCTGTTTCATCATGTTTAATTTTTTTCCTTTAACAAATCCCACGTGTAACAAGAAAGGCAGTGTGAGCAAGAGGGATGGTAAAACAGAGCTGCTAAAGGAGTACTGACAGGAGGGCTGTACTTGTTTGGGTACTGAGTTCAAATATTATCAATCTTTCTCCAGAATTGCTGACTTGTTACTGAAATCATCTTGGTTCCAGTTGCCTCATCTCATGTCACCTTTTCTCGCATACTTTGCCTTTTATAACATTTTATTTCGTTTGGTCTTGTCTTGCTTGTCAAAGTCTCATCTCACCGTAATGTCTTCTTGTCACAACTTAATTTGTGTTGCCTTATTTCATATCGTGTTATCTTGTTTTACGTATTTCATCTTGTCTGATTTTTGTTAGCATATTTTCCTTTGTCCTATTTACATTCCTCTTCTCTGTTATCTATATTACTTTTCTAATCTTGTTTTGTCTGATGTTGTCAGCTCCTTTCACGTCATTTTCTAAATGTCTCATCTTGCCTTATTCTATCTTGTCTTGTCTCACTCCCCTCATGTCTTGCTTGTCTAATTTGTCGTTTTATTACCACTCCTACATCTTGGGTAACATCTCAGGAAAGAAATAATTTTCAGTGGGTTGAGATAAACCCAAAGACATATATATTACAGCCAGACAGACACTGCTTTGAATGTTTTACTGACCAATTATTTATTCAGTCTTATCTACATTTTTGTCTGATATGGAGACTTCCAGTCAGACCTTATAAACTTCCACTGAATAACGTTTGAAATACTAATCTCATTTCTCATTTAAATTCTTCAGAACTTGGTCTGAGTCTCTCTGTATATTTTAATTTTGTTTTGCTTGATAACATTTGGAATTAAAATGCAAGCAGTTTTAGTCCTTGGTTTTCATAATGGAGCATTGCAAAGGCAGGTTAACATCAAAAGACAATAACAAAGAATGTGTGCATATAAAGACAGATTCATTCGTGCACGCATGTGCGCACACACACACACACACACACACACACACACACACAGACACTCAAAACTTTTCAGGGCATAATCATCTCTTCCTGCCTGATGAGCCCTCCATATCCTTCCATCATATCCATCATGTAAATCACTTTCTATTGTCAATGCCACCTGGGGGCTAACGCGACAAACCTTCTCACTCTCTCTATCACAGTAATTAACCGCCTCCTCTGTCCGCCTATACACACACACACACACACACACACACACACACACTCACACAAACTGAAAAGAGCCATGATCCTCCTCTTTATTTTTTTTACCCATTTCTGTTTCTTGTGCCGCTCGTACTTGTCAGACTAATCATTATGCTGTCACGTCAGCTTGCCAGATCTCATCACAGACTGCTAAATTACTGCTGAGAGCAGATGACACAGTGTGTGTGTTCATACATGTGTGCGTGTGTGTGTGTTTGTATGCATGGGGGTCATGTTAGTGCATGGTGTCTGCTGTCAGCAGAATCAGCTGAGTTTGAAGCTTTCTGTCTTGAGGCCTGTTGAGTCTAATCGCTGTATTATGTAAATTCTCATGAATTGTAATGCGTGAATATTAACGAGTGCAAATTTTCCCAAGACTGTCTTCATGATATGTATCATTTTTGTTTAATTTGCAAATACACTTAATCTTAGTATCACAATACCAAGCTCTTTTGCATGCAGAGAGACCTACAACGTTATATTTTACATCAAAATCTAATGTTTGCTCTTTATTTTTCTCTAATAGAAACACTTCATGTGTGTAAACAGTTTTTCCAAATGCAATGCAATGAAATGGCCAGAAATTAGAGGCTTTTTTCGTGACTCACATTTGAGTTGAGTCTTATATGCTAAGGATTTGACTAAATGATTTGTAAATCCACTTAAAAAAGTATTTCACTCACGGAAAGATGGTATTTTTATTAAACTGGGCTGTCTTTTGACATTGATATTATATGACCAGAGAACACAGAGACAAGGGTCTGTGGCATTCACCTTTGAGTTAGACAGTCTACAAAATCCAGAATACGCAGTACCACACTTAATCAATAAACACCCCTGCTGGTGGGTTATGTAATGCGAGCGTGTCAATATTGACATAGGACACAATATGCTGGTTGGCTGGTAACAAAGAATGCCAAATTGGTTAAACAGTAAGCTAAAATATGCTGTTTTTTCTGTCTATGTTTTTACAATACAAAATACAGTATGGTGCTCACTTCCTGTCCACAAATAATCTTATTACAGCCAAATAGTGCACTAAAAAATGTTTCCGATGACATTTATGACAGACGTTGGGTGTGAAATTGGCAATACAGTAACAGAATCTTGGTTTACATTTGATCAGCGCTGCCTAGTTTAAAGGTTTAATCTCAGTTTGTTCGGTTGCTGTTTTAACAATACAAGAAACAGTGTGGTGCTCATTTCCGATTTACAGATTCTTGTATTACAGCAAACAGTACACGATTATATGTTTATGAAGACATGTTAGGTGAGGATTGTATTGTTTGGTCTCAGTTTAAGAGAGAGCGAGAGAAAGGTGCAGGTCTCTCTCTTTATCTGCTTCTATACTCTTTGTGTTTGTTTACCTCAAGTTAATTTACTCATATTAGCTACACTGCTATGATACAAAGCTGGTCGAACACCAGTTAAGTATGTCTTTATATGATTAAGTGCTTGCGTGCAGGAGGTGATTTACACTGAATCCCCACTAGTTGCTGCAGTCCTTGCATGTAACAGGGAGGGACAAAGGGAGATTTCCCCAATGAGATGAGTACATTCAAATTCATTAGTATCATAAACATTACGAACCTAATGATACCGTCCAGTGAGTCATTTTTCTTCTTATCCTCCCTGTGACAAACTTTTCAAAACACACCACAGCTGCGTTGATATCCCAAGCGTATCCCACAAGATTCTGGGCTTGGACACGGGCAAATGATAAGAGCTGGCTTGCATTATGTGACCATGGACAACAGGCTTTTGATTTAGAAGCTTGGACAGCAAAGCGGTTGTCATGTTAATGAGAAAAAAATGTGGTACTCATCACCTACTCATCCACTATCCAGGACAAGCACTTGTTGCCACAGTGACTGGGGATCCAAATAAACAGTAAACTAATATCATTGCTTTAATTAAAACTCCCTGAAAGCTCAGATTTGTGGTTACATTTATCCAAAGATGATTGCCTCGCTTTGTGCTTTTGTATGAATGACCAGGGAAATTATTTCACAAGTTATGCTTCAAATTATACTTTGGCTTGATGAAAACTAAAAGTGTGTTTACAGAAGGGGCTGAAAGAACCTTTACATGGTTGCAATACAGAAGTAGGAAAGCCTTATCTGCTTCTAATCCTGCACTGTGTCAATGAGAGAAGGACACCTCTGCAAAAAGGTGCCCGGCTCTCTGTGAAACTTCCTTGAATAAATAAAGGTTTTTGTGCCTTTTGGCTTTTTATAGGCATCCAACATACACCAGCAGACAGGCAGTGGAGTGGACACAGACACAGACGCAGAGCAATGACTGGACATATGGTTTGGGGCTGACTAAGCACTACAGATGGGGGCTGCGAGCACAGATGGTTCTACTGTCAGGTAAGAAAAGGTTGACGATCAAATACGGGGTGTTTATAATGCTATGGAGTGCTATGGAGAGGTAGCTTGCTATGATGAGGAGGGAAAACTAGTTTGTTCCCACAAACTAAACTTCAAGCTCGCAACTACAAAAATTTTGGGTGTGCTCAAAGAACAAATTCACTGATATTTTACATGTTATGGATTGTTTGTCTTGAAAATCTAGTGTATGTCGATGAATCTATTCTCTGTACAAAAACAAAACTTCAAGTGCATGAAATGTATGAATGAAGTCACAGGTTGTTCTGTGTATTCCACACTCGCAGACAAGAGGCTCTTGAAAAAACAAGATGCAAACATTATTGGCAATTTCTTTGGCTTAGTTGTCACGTTTAAATCCTCATACCACTGAACTAATTAACCCATTCAGATCATGAGGCGACTTGAAAACATAAACATGTCAGAAAGTTGATGATGCATGAATGTTTTCACACTCTGCATGCTAAATCAGGGCAGGGATTCAGAGCTGCGGCCGTTTCAGTCGGCAATAATTTATAAAGATCAACTGAGTTTTACTTATTACTCAGCAGGCACTGCTATACAGTTTGTTCTTGATTCAGTTATTGATCATATGAATCTTATTCTGACTGCAAATGTGACAGAAATGCTGGTCCTTTGTTGCACCTCTAACCATGCCCAACAGTGGTCATGTTTACATGCGCACTGATCTTCCTCTATTATTCTGAATATGACAATATTATGAATTTGAGGGTCATGTTAAATTTTATTCATGGCTACATGTAAATAGGACAATTATTAGAATATTGATTTTTTTTATGAGACAACTCAATAGAATTTTTATATATATATATTCACACACACTAAATATTCAATGATTTTGGACATCACTGCAGCAAACAGAAATTAAACTACAAAGGGTAGAGCAAGGGCAGTTGCGGTTGTAATAGTTGGAACAATGGCTTTTTAGCAGGATAAAAAGCATATTTATGCCATTCACCATTGTCATACTTAGCCAGGCTCTCTTTATTTTTACCCCACGTTTTATTCACATTTTTAAAATCTACCTTGTGTAAGTAAATTTTGTTTTTACTATGCTTTTTATCTTCTACTGCACTGTGTTAAAAAAACACATTGTTGGTGCTCGTGTTAGCTGTCTGAATTTTTATTGGTAGCTGGCACAGCTGTCCAAAGTGTGTCTGCTCTCTCCGGTGCGGTCAGGACAGGATTGTTCTACCTTGTTACAAATTAAAAAGACACAATTAAAGTAGACACAGACAAGAGAAAGGCTTTTTCTAATCGAATGAGACCTACTGTGGAGACAGTGAGGTAATGGTTACAGCACAAACTTCATGTAGGCCTATATTTCAATCCCTGAGAATATTTAAATGTTTAAAGTTCAGCTATTTAAATTGTTTTTTAACTCTCAAGTTGTTGTTATTGACTTGACTTGACGACTAGTAGTTAAATTGAGCAGATAGGTGGTCTGAAATGAAGACTGCCAAATCTATATCTCAGTAATTTATGAAAATGTAGCAATTTTCTGAATGTTTTCTTTCTCTTGAAGAAGCTAAGAGGTTTAGTTTAAGTAGACTGCAATATTTCCATTGCACATTGTTTACTACCATGCTCCAATTTATACAGTAACAATATGTAGCATATGTGTGTGTGTGTGTGTGTGTGTGTGTGTGTGTGTGTGTGTGTTTGTTTGTGTGTGCGTGCGTGTGTGCGTGCATGCGTGTGCATGTAGAAACATAGCTGGTGAAAAGATGCGCAAATCGTCCATCCTCAACACTGGCAACCCAAGTCTCCCAGGGTCACATTCCATACTAGTTATTGGCACTGACTTCATTTTTTAGTTTTTAACAAACTCTAACTTCGCTTAAAAACATGTCTTAACCTACTTGAGTTGGCACAAACAATTTTGCTTGTCTAAAACTTTGGCAGGGAAAATTTGGCAGATTTATTCAAAATCAGCATTCTGCCTGATAAGCAGAAGAATAACTTAATCCAGGTTGCATTATATTTACCCCCCAAAATGTATTTTGCTCATGCAAATCTGCAGCATATGAGTGTAATTTGAGAGAGATAAAGGGTGGCCTGCAGCTCATTCACATTGGGATGCCAGCCTCTCCCTGGCTGTCCCAGTCTCTCTCTCCCTCTCCCTCTCTCCTGCACTTCTCTCCTGTATGTTTGGGTGTTATGGTGTTCCCGTGATTGCTACCAGTTCCCGGCAGCCAAAACATGAATTTGTCATTGCACTCACCGCTCTCATGAAAACTAATGGAAAGAAATGAACTGTGCCCACTCGAGGGGGCAATTGTGACAGTTGGTGAGTTGGCGGAGCCTGGGAGTGGTGGTGGGGGGAGTGAGCGTGGGGTGGGGTAGTAGTGGGGCTGTGGTGAAATTAGCTGGAGCTGCAGTGCCGCTCACCTGCGTGTCGGCTGCGCAGATTTGGGCCTTGCTGGCTCGCTAAGTAAGTATTTGCACGCAAACTGGTGTTATTTGATCCACCTCAGTGTCAAGCGCTTCCATAACTTTAAAAATTGAAGAGGAGGAGGTTCTCTCGTGGCTCTCAGCTGGCAGTTTGATTCAGATTTTATTATCCGTGCTTGGTTCTATAATAAGCAGGAACTGTCCTGTCCGATTAGGCACGCTCGGCGGCGCTCTCCGTCCCCCCCTCCGACTCGCTCCACCCCCACTGCCCCCATCCCACTCCCTACTTAGTGAGAGGAGGAGGACGAGGCTCCCAGCCATCGCCAGCCTCTCTCTTTCTCCCTCACTCTCTTTCTGTCTGGGTAGGGAGTAGGAGGGGAGTTGCTCCGTAGACTTAACCCATTAACTGCCATCGTCTCTCTTTCTCTTTCTCTCGCCCCCCTTTTCTGTCCGTTTCTGGCCTTTGCCTGGGCCTGTCCAAGCCTTCCCTCGTCATGGCAACTTAATGTGAGTTAAGACTGATATATTGTTTTATCACATGAGCCTCTTTAATGAGTTTGTCCCAAACATATAAAAAAAAATATTATTTATATATATATAATCCGTGAAACCTGAAATGGACCCTGCCTGATTTAATTTGTTGGAGACTACTTTGAACCATGGATTAACACACATGTGGTGCTATGTACTGAGTTACTATGTTTTTTATTTGTATGAAGTTTTATTTTTTATTTTGTTTATTGTTTTTATCAACAGTGGATGTCAGTAGACCAGAAGAATGAGAAATATCAGTGTTTGGTTACGAAAACAATGCAAATATATATATATATATATATATATATATATATATATATATATATATATATATATATATATATATATATATATATATATATGTATATATATATATAAAGACAGATCATTCTCATTTTTTTTCATGATATTTATTGACAATAAGAAAAATATAGTATAATGCTAGCCTTATCTTTTAAGGCAGGGGTCTTGAATGTCTTTCAGGGCAAGGAGCCCTAAGCTCAACAGAGCAGGGGCAGTGCTACTACATATATATTTTAAAAACTGAGTTGCCTTTGAGATAATTCCCTGAATATTTATTTTGGTCTTCTCTGATTTATGCTGTCCTATAGCTGTTAAGTCAGCAGCAGTTGTAGCAAGTTCACCCTATGAGCTTTCGCCGATGGTTTCTGATGTGGACAGTGTGTCAGAGTCTCTTGCTCGTAAAGTTACGAAGCGATCCATTGTAGCGCACAAAAATGTCCATACATTTGGAAAAGTTATACAGCTGACTAGCCAATATTTTTCCAATAGTATGTAAATGTAAACTTTCTAGTTCCCCTCGCTGTACAGTGATTTAGTGCTAGCTAGCTCATATGATTGCACAAGGATTAGTTGTTAAAAGTTTGCCCTTTCTAAATGTTATATTCTATAATTTTTTTTAAAGAATAGGCCAATTTATCTTTGCTAAAAATATTTTAAATTCATTTTTATGTGTAATTTCCAATAAATTTGAATGTTTTGGGAAAATTTGGCTACCCTCCTGCAGTAACTTGTGGCACCCACTAGAGGTCACAAACCGCCTGTTGAGAACCCAGGTTTTAGTAAATTGCTTACAAACCTAAATTCAGCTCGGTCAGTTTCGCAATATGTTCAAAGAGTTTTTCATGAAAATGTTCACAACCAAAGATACAAATATTGATTACTGGTCAAAAATATCAAATGCATAAAGACAGAATGGCTTTAACAGTGTGTGTGTGTGTGTGTGTGTGTGTGTGTGTGTGTGTGTGTGTGTGTGTGTGTGTGTGTGTGTGTTCTTCTGTGTGTGTGTGTGCGTGGGTGCATATGTGTGTGTGTGTATAGCTTGCTCTTTCATTTTTTCTACTTAAGTCACTTAAGTGATCTTTTAAAAACCTTAAACACCAGCTTTAATCTTATTTATTTATTTAATTTGTACAAAAGTTACTATAGGTTGAAATAACTATAATTAATATCAGTGGATAAAAATCACTTTTTATTTACAAACTGAACTTTGTAAAGTCATTAGGCACCATTATGGCAGCTTTTTAAAATCTCCTGTTATTATGCACTGAAATTGTAAGAGATAATGCGACATTTTCACTCCAGCGTTGTTCCTGATTCATCATTCTGTCCTTGGTGAGGCAACAAGAAATAAGTGTGCCAAGTGGTGATATACAGTAAGCCTGTTAGTTGTTTTCCAGCTGTATTTCTACTGCTGACACTCAGTCCAGTCAGCAGCTGAGCTATTGGCTGCTTGGCTATGATCAGACCCTACATGGGGACGTACTAGCTTCCCTCTGGCACTGCATGTGTTTGTGTACTACGCTGGAAGAATACTTACAGCCGATCACCTCATGAAAGAAAATCCTTTCCTTTTGTGAACTAAGAAAAGTTTAATTAAAAAGCTAAGATAAACTTCTAAACTGCAAATAACAGTCAGTGCCATCTTTTGAAAAATATTAAGGGCATTTTTCATATAATTATATCCAAAAAGCTCTTAGGAAATCAGCAGTTGAGTATTTCTCATTTGAAAATACGAGGTGACCTTTTTTTCATACATGACTTTGCTCAAATTCAGGCAGTTTTGATTTAAACTCTTAGAAAGAACTCATTTGTGCTCAAGAAATTTTAAAGGCATTCATCATCATTTTAAGTATGCTCTTTTAGTGTTTATTTTCAATATTAATAAATCACATATCTACAAAGTGTTATTTAATTAAAATGTTGGCAGTGTCTTGAGTTGTGTCTGTCAGTGGTTGGCTCTTGGAGGCTTAAGAAAATGCAGAATACAAGTATTCTGATGAAATAACTGTAAGCGTCTCCCCTCTGCAGTGTGAGGCTGTATAGCCTGAGGCCGGCAGGCTGCTGCTGATGTGGAGGATATACACCAGGATGCATATATGCATATCTGTAGGCTACACACCAACCCCTGGACGACTTCTCACACGGCCACAATTAATGCAACAGTAGGCAAAAATCAGTGTTCCAAAAATTAACAACAAGAAAGCGGAAGTTACCTTCTGCATAGTTTGTTTATGTAATTTTTTTTTTTTTTCACGGCACCAGAAAATTGACCCAGGACTCATTTCCAGTAAATAGGACAAGCGTTGCATATGCTGTCTGCACATTTTGTCGTTTTCTGGGAGGGTGGGTTATGCAAGCCCCCTTTCACTGCTAATTCCATCAAAGCTTTGGGAGCAGTTCTAATTGGGCGTCTCTATTTTTGGTTGTCTTCCAGCCCTGTTTTGCTGCCTTTGAGTAAAGGCAGCGCAGCGAATGTAAAGCTGTGTGATAACAGGGCCATTCGCCACAGCACTGAGTTTGACCCTGCAACCAGCCTCCATGACGGATGTGAGATGATTCCTAGCCCTCCAGCTCAGCACGACACACTCAGCACAACTCAAATACACTCCCCCAATCTCTCCCTCATCCTCCCGTGTTGCCTGTCTTCGTCTCCATCTCTCGCTCTCTGTCAGTTACTCCGCAGATTGACTCGGTGCTGTATGCAGTCTATTTAAAGCTGGTGCCATAACCACCCACTGCTTCTTTAAGAAGTGGTGACTCACCTAAACAGATCAGCCCTGTCGAGTGTGTGTGTTTGTGTGTGCGTGTGTGCGTGTGTGTGTGTGTGTGTTTGGGGAGGTTATATCATTTCGGCTTTGGTTCTACTTTGGCTACGGCCTTCTTTGTTTGGTGACAAGCGCAGCTGTTTTCTAACGATAGCGCTTGTCTGTGCGTCAAACTGGTTTCTGCAGGATTCCCAGATTAATGCACACACTCACACACACACATTCAAACACAATCTGTGCACTTAGTGTCACTGAGTTATGTGCTATTCTGGGTGCATCCAGGGGACTTTCCAGCTTATGGGAAAAGCAAATGAGCAAATTTGCATTTTCTCTACTTAGCTCAGTAATGGGATATATGTAAGGGGGCTATACAAGTGCAAAATGAAGGTTGTGCATCTGAGAGGACTAGGTATGGCTGCCAATTAGAAAACAAACAGGGCAATGCATATGGCGTGTTCTGTATGTGTGGCAGGAGCTTCCAGGCAGCCAGGCTGAGCAGTCTTCACTGCCATGGTTTTGAGTCTCCCCCTCACTTCTCTGCATTATTAAATCATCCCTGAATAATTCACCGCCTTTCGTATCAAACAAATATTTTTGCAACTTGCACCTACAAATAGGTGAGGGGAGGGCTGCTGTACTGTACAGTATTTAGTGGTAAAGAAGGCGACATTGGAGTGATGTGTTTGTGTTTGTTTATGATCTGAAAACCATCCAGCTTCAGGAGCCAGTGTGAACGTCACGTGAGCTGCTGAATGTCATGAGTCATGCCCTCACACAGACCTTGCATTTTTTCCTCAACATACACTGTAACATACAGTATGATATCAGTTTGCCTCAGCTTTTGAGGTGCTATAATTCTCTAAAGTTGACGCCAAAGAGCTTCATTAAACTACATGGCAGCACATTTGCCTGCTTTGTTTCTCTTTGTTATATTTATGTGCATTCTCTCTCTTTTATATTGTATTTTAATGACTAGGCTATACATTTAAAATCTCTGTTTTTGAGATTTTATTTTTGAAGATTTTTTTGCTGATTTTTTGACCTGCTTAAAGTGTTCTTATGTGTTGATTGCATTTTTTTCTTTTTCTTTTGTTTTTCCATATTTTAATTTTTTTTTTTTGTTTTTAGTCAGAGGAGAGACATAAATAGAGTTTGACTCCAGTTGACCAGTTGATGTTGATGCAGCATCTCATCCCCACCAGGAATAATGACAAGTCTCCACCACCTTAAAGTGCATTGCTACAGCATGTTACCATGCAAACTCTGTGTGCTGAAGATTTTCAGACTCTGCCCGAGCGATGATAGGCGACATCTAAATCCCAGCGGTGACGCCGCGATGTCATGGCGGGCAAGGACTGACTCGTGTGCTGACTTGTTAGTCATGCTTTGATGCACAGTTTAAAGAGGACTCCAGGAAGCCAGTCAAACGCGCATGCGCAGTTCACACCCACACACACACACACGCGCGCACGTAAAACACACACTTTTTGCACATTTGCACAAAGGAACACACAGCCACTGAGTGCTTTAAAAGGAAAGCGGCTACATCATTTGGTAGTCTGACATGAAACCGTGTTCATGTGTTTTTATGAGGTGACTTCAGAACAGTTTCCTTGTACAGTTACAGAATTCACAAACACGGTGAAATTACAGCATTAAGAAACAGCAACTCAGAATCAGGACATCAGGTCACCCTCTCCAAATTAAGGAAAATGTGTTGCATTCTATCATATTATAGGTCACTGTTTTATTCATGACTTTGCTTTTAAAATGTGTGTCCCACTGTAAGCTAAAACATGATGGTTGACACAATTACTGGTATGCCCCGAAAAAGCTTATGGAAATTTTTCACTTTTTAAGTTAAAACCATTAAAATTTTACATAAAACTGGAGAAAAAAATCCCTCTCCTAGATTATAATTTAAAAATTAGGCTTTTTAGTCCCTTTGGACATTTCAGTGAAGCCTGATTATAAATGTTTTCCCTTTACTGGTGCTCAGAGTGAAGCCTTTTTACAACAAACACACACACACACACACACACACATACATGCGAACATGAATAATAGGGGACTATCTAAGTGTACTATCCAAGAGGGAACCTTTATTAGCAGTCATTTTAAAAATACAAAACTAGAATTGAAAATTTACTTTTGAGGTCTTCTTTCACAATATTACTGCAAATGTGATTTTTACAATTTTTTAAAGAAATTGCCAAGAGGGACCTGAAGCCTTGACGGCGTCTGCCTATCAAGGGGACATCCATATACTGCAGTCAAACTGGTTTATCCTGGTTCTCTCACGTATAGAGTGCTTCTTTTTCACTAAAACTTCATTTGTATCTTTAAAAATGGGTATGTAAACTTTATTGCTTGCAATATATCAACATTTTTTGTGATAATAAATATTACAGAAATAATACTTGCCAAAGCAAAGTATATCTTTTAAAGAAGGCTCCCATAATCCTGTGAATTCAGTTTTATCTTACTTAGTATTTACTGTTAATAACTTTATTGTTGTCTTTGTTTTATATATATATATATATATATATATATAATGTATATTAGACCAGACCAATTGTAACTACCAATGTATCACAAAAATTCAGAAAAATAAATCTATAAATGAGTAACATTATACATAAAATGATCAGCAATATAATTACTTATTTTAATAAATAATATATTTATTTGAATTAATTAATCGCTATAAAATGATTTAACACAAGTCTGTGACTAGACCTTAAAAGCTGTTTGCTTCCAAAAAGAAAGAAATCAAACTGTGACATGACAGATGAGCTCAGGTCCAGAGAAGTCAGTGGCGTTTCTGGATTTTTGTTGAATCTGGCTTTCACTTAGCATAGTAAGTCTTAACTTGCATTTATAGATGCAGTGATGAACTGTGTTCACTGTCAGTGGTTTTCAGTGTCTAAGCTCATTTTGTGATATCATGTTGGTATTTAATGCAGTGCAGCTTCATGGGTCAAAGGTCATGGCCATTCATTTTTGGTTTTTAGCCTTGTCCCTTTTATGCAGAGATTTCTCAAGGTTCTCTAAATCTTTTCATGCTATTATGGCAGATAGTTAATGGATTTGAACAGCAAATATCTTGTTTGTAATGTATTCCTTTGTGTTCTAATAGTTTTTCAGTGATGGATGAAACACCTGTGTTTGTTAGTGTATTTAGCATTATCTAATCTAGACCCCATTCAAAGATGTTTGTTTTTAATGACTACAGTCTGTAACACATACTACACACTAGCATGCAGCATTGTCACAGTGCACAGAGAGTGTGCATGAAGTGAAAAACGTAATAAATGTTACGATAAGTTCACAATGACACTCAGCTTTACAGGACTTTTACATTCCAGTATTGTAAACTGAAACTTTTCTTTAACACTTAAGAAGTTTAACTGGTAGAGGTTTTAAATTAAAATTATGTAACATCAAACTTTGACTTGACCTTTAAAATTGTTCAATTTCCAAAAATACTTACCTGACCAGTTTTCACAAGTAGTGAATGTCAATCAAGTTTTCAATATACTTGTGTTCTCAGTCTGTACTTAAAGAAATGCAACTTGTTTGTTGGTGCACATTACAGAAGAAGGTCCACCCTTGAGTAGGATATAATGACATGAGTCCACTGTTGGCTGGTACATAATGTCACAAGTTCCTTCTTAGATAGCGGATGGCGTTCACACTCAACCATGTAAAGCACATACAAACATATTTAATAATACTTGTGAAAAAAAATCTCATCTGAATAATGTTACATTTCTTCTTCAAATATGATTTGTTAGTATGTTTGTGTAACAGAATATAAAGGCTCAACTTTAGTGGCTGGCTTAACCTTTTATGTAAACGATACTGTATTAATGGGAAATTATGCCCATTTCTAAAATACATACATATTATTTCTATGATCAAGGCAGTCTAAAAACATTAGTAAACATGGGCAGCTCGCTCCCATATCCAAAAACTGGAGTGCTTGTGATGTCATGTGATATAAAGTGTGAAGTTGCTCCATTGATATGAAATTGTGAAAGATTTTCTAGATGACACTGAGAACAGCCAGAACAATGTTATAAGTATATGGGAACATTTTCTGTTACAGAACTGACAACACCAATATAAT
The DNA here is from genome assembly GCF_026936395.1 of Plectropomus leopardus. Taxonomy (NCBI): domain Eukaryota; kingdom Metazoa; phylum Chordata; class Actinopteri; order Perciformes; family Serranidae; genus Plectropomus; species Plectropomus leopardus. The sequence continues at coordinate 14,419,613 of NC_142185.1, read as the reverse complement.
AAAGTTCATTTGGGTTTAAGGGATAACAAACATTCTCTTGGTCCCCAAAATTAGGCTCTCGATGAGCAGAAGGAGCAGCTCCAGACTTTATACTTCATGACATTACAAGTCTGAGACTTCTTTCTCTAGTGTCTAGATCAGAGATATCACACATACTGGCTGATCCCTTGGCCATGGAAAAAACATACTGGAATTCCTACTTTTGGATGTTCACCTTTACAATGAAGGGTTTCCCAGAAAGGACCAAAACGATATAAAGGTCAGCAACAGTATTTGCTGATTAATCATAAAAATAGATTTATTATCAGACTTTTACTGGAAATTCCCATTAAGAGTTATTACAAGCACAGGATCTCTTTTACAATGTTATTAATGCGTGCTTTCAATTTATATGCATAAGAATGCATTTTCTTTGTTGATCAACATTACAGAAAAAGGGCCACACATATAGAATAAGCGGCGGTGGTCCCAAGTTGGCTGGTACATCATGACACCAGTTCCCTTTTGGATAGGACAGAGTGATATTAACACTCCCCCCTAGATTAATGAAAAAGAAGTAGAACGGTGCATTTTGTAAAGAGAAAATATCTAATACAAAAATGTATCTATTCAGTAAAAGCTTCTCATTGTTTAGTAAATTGGCACCAGAAATGTTGCCATTGTGGCTTTAAAATAAAGGCTATAATGTGAACACAATTATAACTTGTCTTAATATTCACTGTGGCGTGACAGATGAGCTCAGGTCGGGGAAGTTGGCAGTGTTTCTGGATTTTGCTGATATCTGGCTTTCACTTTGCATAGTTAAGTCTTAATTTGCATTTATAGATACAGTGATAAACTGTGTCCACTGTCAGTGGTTTTAGTGTCCCAGAGCTCATTTTGTGATATCCTTTAGTCATGTTGGTATTTAATGCAGTGCAGCTTTATGGGTCAAAGGTCATGGCCATTCATTTTTGGTTTTTACCCTTGTCTCTTTTATGTATTTCTCAAGGCTCCTTTTCATGCTATTATGATAGGTAATGGATTTGAACACCAAATATCTTGTTTTGTAATGTGTTCCATTGTGTTCAAAATAGAATAGTTTTTTAGTGATGGATGAAACTCCTGTGTTTGTAAGTGTATTTTAGCATTATCTAATCTAGACCCCATTCAAAGATGTTTGTTTTTAATGACTACAGTCTATAACATATACTACACACACTGGCATGCAACGTGTCACAGTGCACAAAGAGTGTGCATGAAGTGAAAGGCACATAATAAATAATATAATAATACGATAAGTTCACTGTGACACTCAGCTTTACAGGACTTTAAATTCCAGTATTGTGAACTAAAACCTTTCTTTAACGCAAAGTTTAACTGGTATGTTGAGTGTTTTTGATGGGCATTGAAATGGTGATGAGCCACCAACACCTCATCTCAAAACCATCACAGCAGGATATACATCTATGAATGGGCCTTCACTAGTTATCTTCTGTTGACCCCATACAAAGAGGTTTGTGCAACCCAGAACTAAGTTTTTATTATTGTTATATCTATTTTTTGGTTGTTTTTGATAACTATAGTTGGTAACACATAGAGTTGTAAATTAGTTGGCAAATACAGGGCTGGTATACAGCATTGTCACTCTTGCGGCACAGAGAGTGTGCATGAGGCATGTGAGATTGCTAAAATAAGTTTACATTGACACTCAGCTTTACAGGTCTTTACATTCCAGTGTTGTCAACTGAAACAACTCTTTAGCACTTAAAGTTTAACTAATGTTAATGTGTTTCTGATGGCCATTCGTTAAAATTCAGACAAACAGAGCCACTGAGAGCCAAGATGCCCTACTGCTTTAGAGGGCCATAATAAATAATTACCTTTCAATTATTTCAGTGATATTACATACATGTGGTTATTATGTCACTTCCCAACAGATGTTTCTTCATGTGAAAAACATGTTTTAACTCCTTTTTTGAATAGCTTGTAGTCAATTGTGCAATTGACGACAAATGTAAAATTCTGCTTGTATTGCTACTCTTTACAGTTTAACATTATCTTACCCAACATCCACTTGTTTAACACAGGAAAGAGGAAAAAGCCATGTTTCAGTCAGATACAACATCTAGGATATGAGAAGTAAGCAACCCTGAAGCCCAATGTGTAATGTCCTCCACGACCATAATGACCATCGTCAGCTAGAAAACCATCCCCGCACTGCAGGGAATCAAGGCCTGACAGATTTTCACAGGCTGACTTGCAGAGAATCAAACCCCTCACCACTGCAGGTCACTCACTTCTCAGTGGCAGCAGTCTCACTGTTCAACACTCAAAGTTAGGATCTGAGAATCATATGGGTGTTGGTCACTCCACCTCTTCAGTGTAGAAGAAATTACATATTTTGTCCACTTCATCAACTGAAGGCCAAGTAAATATAAAATATATCTATATAAAACTGTGTGTGAATGTAATAAAGACAGATTGCTTTCTAAAGAATGCACAAAGCCACTGAATCAAATGTACATAGATCATACAGAGATGAATAACATTTTTTCACACATATGAATACTCAGCCTCTTTTAGGGATGCATCTTACTCCATAAATGTGGTAATTTTACATTCATAAATCATCTTTCTGAAGCTGGCAATGCACTGTATTATAGGCATCATTAATAATTTGTTAACTTGACTGTTAATTATACTTTTGTCAATACTCCTTGATAACCAATGAAGAAATGATAACTAATTAACTTTACCCATTATAAGTAATGTACAGATTGTTATTTTGTGTGTTACTTTACTTATACAGTCTTGTATAAATCATAAACTAAGTATTAATGGTTTCCAACTAATTTGTAAACCTTTGTAAAAACAAAAAAAAAAAAATTATACAATATAAATATCTCTTGGATGAATAGACCAAATATTTATAACACTTTGTTAACTATTAATAGTTGGTTTGAAAACTGTTTATAAACATTGTTTGGATGGTTTCTATAAAGTTGCAACTGCTAATGGTAATAAACTGTTAAACTGTTAACAAATACCATGTAGCAGATCTTGAAATACTATTTGGAAGACCATTATAAAGTTGCAGTTGCTATTTAAATCTTTTGAGTCACTTAAATAATGTCTTTCTAAAGCACTTTGTAATTATACATACGTTTGCCCTTCATTAAATTTTAATAGGTTACAAAAGTTGCAAAACAACAATAACCACTACATTTATCTTTGGCTCAAAGTTGCATGTCAACATTGACTTTCTGTTCATATATGTGTTTAAAATGATAATCACACAATCAGGACACAAAACATGTACTCTTTATGTAGCTCACCTATAAAACATTTAAAAGGGGCCAATTTAGTTTACTCCATACAATCAATAACCATTGACAACATTTAACTATCTAAATAATGTTTGTAGATGCTTTACAAGTATCTAATTCTGTAGTATTGTTTTACCTCTTTAGTTAAAACAGAACCTTTTATTATAATTAGAATAATGAAATGTAAACTTGAGGCAATAACCTGTGCAACATCAAAATGGTATGTCATGAAATAACAGATGTAATCATTAGGTAACTGAATATGTTCAACTACTTAAATATCCATAATAGTACAAGTTTTGAAAAAAAACAGTATTTAAAATGGGAATTAAAGTGGAGAAATTGTATGCCTACTCCGTACAATTTCAGGGTGTTCTTTAATAATCCAGGGATGTTGTACTAACCAAGATAAGCAGTGTGTGCTACTTGTTAAACCCAGGATGGGGGAATAAGCCACGTTCAGTCAGTCTAAATCAGATACAGCATCTTGGATATGAGAAGTTAGCAACCCCTTAGCTCAATGTGTCACGTGCTAACGACCATAAATCAGAAGAAACCATCCCCCGCACTGCAGGGAATCAAGGCCTGACAGATTTTCACAGACTGACTTGCACAGAGTCAAACCCTCACTCACTGCAGGTCACTCACTTCTCAGTGGCAGCAGTCTCCACTATTCAACATTCAAAGTTAGGACCTGAGAATCATATGGGTGCTGGTCCTCCACCTCTTCAGTGTGAGGAAATTACATATTTTGTCAGCTTCATCAACTGAAGGCTCATAAATCTAACAATAGACCTATAACACCATTTGAGTTCTTACTTAATACTGCAGAGCACCACTGAATCAAATGTTTAACATCTTAGAGATGAACAACAATTTTTCACAAACAAATGAATATTTAACCTCCTTTAGGGATGCATTTCGCTCCATAAATGTGCTGGTAATTTTATGTCAGTGTCATCTTTCCTGAGCTGGCTGTTAACAGTCTGTTAATTTCACTTTTGTCAATACTACTTGATAACTAATACATACATTGCAACGCTACTGATGATGCAGCTGATACACTGATACACTACTGATGGTATATTGTTAAACTGTTAAAAAATACCATGTAGTGGATCTTGACATATAATATTTGGAAGCCATTTTAAAGTTGCATTTGCTGTTTTAAATCTTACAGTCACTTAAAAATGCTTTGTTTCTCAGCTGTGTTAAGCATGCATACGTTTGCCCATTAAATGTTTTATAGGTTGAAAACTATTTATTTTCATATATAAGTTCAAACTGATTTATGACCAAACCTTTTAAATTTATATCACTGCAGCTCAAATGAAAAGGGTTCAGGAGGTGAAAAATGGACTACATAAATTCAACATTACAGATCAATAACAAAACCTATGTTACAAAACTACAATAATCCACCATGTTTTCTTTGGCTCAATGTTGCATTCTGACATTTTATTTCTGTTTCCTGAATATGTTTAACATGATGATCAGGCGATCACTCTTACTCTTTAGTTTTGTTTTACTCCTATAGTTGAAACCAAACCTTTTATTATGATTAGAACAATTAAATGTTAACTTGGCACAATAAACTATGTAACATCACAATGGTTTGCCATGAAATTCATGTAATTATTAGGTGATTAAATATGTTCAAATATTTAACTATCCAGTAAAAAGTACTACTTTTGTATCAGTATTCAAGCTGAGTAGAATTTGAGTGGAGAATTATATGCCCAATCTGTAAACTTTTAGGATGTTCTTCCCAATAATCAGAGATGTTGTACCAGCTAAAATAAGCACTGTGTGCCACTTGCTTAACCAGGACAGGGGACAGACCCATGTCTCAGGCAGTCAAGTTGGATGTAACATTCTAGCTAATATAAATTAGCATCTCTGAAGCTTAATGTGGAATGGCCTATTGACCGAGTCAACAACAAAGAAACCAACCCCACACTGCAGAGAATCAAGGCCTGGCACAGAGCTGCACCACTGACCCCTCACCATATCCAAGTCACTCATTTCTCAGAGGCAACCTTAAAGGCACATGGGTGCTGGACCTCCCACTCAGTCAATGTGGAGGATTGTTTAATACTTACATCATAAACTAAAAACCCTTTAAGAATTTGAAATTCTTCCTATAAACCAAAACTGTGTTGAATAATAATAAGTCCCTCTGGTCACTGCAGCATGCACACAGAGAGATGGCAAAGTCATTTAATCAATACAAAATGAGTAGTCAGCCTCTGTTAAGAACCAATCCATAAATGTGCTGGTAATTTTGCATGCCAGTACACCCATTTAAAACTCTCAGTTCCCTCTCCTACAACAGAAGACTTCAAAGGTCGTACACAATGAACAATCCAATCCAAATCTCTCAGCGTTATTTTTTATTTTACTTGAAAGTGAATCTATTTTGATCCTAGTTCTGCAGTTTTTGTATTGTTGGCTGTTTTATATTTCTTTAGTTGTTTTAGTAGTTGTAGTTGTTTTGGTTTTTCTTGAGATCTAGTAATGTGTATATACAATTTTATCTGTCTAATGCAGATTTAAGATTAATTTAAAACATTGGAAAATATAAAACAAAACAAAACAAAACAAAACAAAGTGTGATTTTGTACAGGCCAAGAGGGGACAAAGTGTGGACTGACTTTTCCTTTTTAGAATTTAAAGTTAAAGTACAGCCAAAAGTACAGCCAAAACCTATAGAATTTGAAATAGTTCATCTCAGCAGTTGAACAGAGGGTTTCAGAGGTTAATCATTCCTCTAACTGACTTATCCCTGTAACTGAGACAAACTGATTGCTTTCTAAAACCTCCCATATTATAAATACCATTAAAAGATTGCTCTAGTCATTTATATCATGATGGGTTGTCAATGTGTTTTTCAACACAAGGTAAAAAGAGCACACTCTTAACAGCAACTCAAAAACTTATTCAGGTGCACGATTCAAAAAGCAATATGCGAAAAAACTAAAATGATATTTCTATCTCCAATTTCCTAAAAATAAATAATTTTATTATTACATTTTGTAAGATTATTTTCTTTGAACAATAATGCATCTAACTTCTTTTTTCCTATTCTTTGTCATTTATCCATGTTGAAATGGAATGTCACTCTATACTATATATCTAAGATGGAACTTGTGTCATTATATACCAGCCAACAGTGGACTCATGTCACTTTATACAACTCAAGTGTGGACCTCTTTTCTGTAATGTGGGCGACAAATAAAATGGATTCCTATAGATGGGCACACATACATTGGATTTCAACCATAACAATAAATGCCAAATTCAGCTGATTCCTGTGAATTCTGGAGACCCTGCAATTTTGTCAAATCACTGCAACTATACAGAATTCTTAACTATTTAAACCGGTTAAAATCTGATTTTCACTGTATGTCTGCCCTAACTAATCCACTCAGTTCCTCAGTTGCCCTCTAAGTATTTCTGAGTGGCTCTGATGTTTTACAAAGAAGACTTTGGACCAGCAAAGCTATTTTTAAATTATTTGCTTCATTTTATGCAAATATTGGCTCTGAAAAGGCATCATTCAATGATGATGAAACTTTATTCCTTTTTTAAAAAAAAAAATAACATTTTTGTTTTAATATTCTTTTCCCAATAGAAAAAAAAACTTTAAATCCTCAAAAATAAAACCTAAAACTTGCATGGCATTTTTTTGCTTGTAAAAACTGTTAAATGGAAGTTTTGAGTAAATCCATCCATATTCTCAAGTGATGCTAGCCACATAAGATGTATGCAGATGTGCCTCGTGCTGTCTGGCTGTCTACTGACATTATAATAACAATGCGCTGGCTCTGTCCATTATGTTCTCATCTCACATCATCCTGCCATGATCCAGATTGATGCAGGTATGCCAAAAGCACTGACAGAGGAATGTATTTGAAAAAGTTAACAATGAGAATGGACTGGGGTAGCTCCCTTTTTAAACACAGTGTCAAGCTATAAAATGGTAAAGACATCCACAACGGCTGAGCCTTTATATTCAGTTACAAAAATACATACTTACAGATCCTTTTAGAAGCAAAAAAAAATACATGATTTAGTTTAGATATATTTACAAGTAACTTGTGTCATTATGTACCAGCCAATAACTGTGGACCCCTGTTGCTTTATACTACACAAGTGTGGACCTCTTTTGCCTGTAGAGTAGATCAGCAAATAAAATGCATTCCTGTGATTATAGAGAAAAAAAACATATGTACATTGTAAGATTGACAGAAATCTAGTGCTTCTAGTGCATCTAAAAACTCAAAGGGAGTTTTGGAGGATTGAGCTAATCTCAAGGTTAAGTTAAATTCTGATAATAAACTAATTTAAGCAATTCATTAAAATTAGTAAAGATCTTGCTGGTATTTTCTCTCCACATTTTCTTCCTACCCTTATTATTATTATTATTATTATTGTTGTTATTGTTATTTCTCCTTTCTTTAGATTTAAAAATATTTCCCTTTCCCTCTGGGAAGCCATTATAAAACAGTGTCAAGCTAGATGGTTAAGCCATCCACTAAAACTGAGCCTTTATAGTTTGTTATAAAATATTAGTTATAATTATAATAATCACAGTCATTGTAATCATAGTTGAGGAATAATTTTTTAATTATTTAGGTGAGATTCTTTTTGTGTAAGTCTTATCTATCTCATTTTATTTATTCTTTACATGGTGGAGTGTGAGCGTCCTCCATGCTATCAAGAGGAACTAATTGTCATTATGTACCAGCCAACAGTGGACTCATGTTGCATTATCTATGTTTGGACATGTTTTCTATAATGTGCACCCACAAACAAATTACATTTCTATGCGTACAGACTGAGAGTGTATATTGAAGTATATTGAAAAACTGATTGACATTCAGTGCTCGTGAAAACTGGTCAGGTCAGTATCGTCAGGGACTGAACAACTTTAAAAAGGTCTAGTCAAGGTCTGATGTTACATCATTTGCATAATTAAACCTAAAAGTAAAAATCTTACTGCTGATCATTTTATGTAAAGGTTTATTCTGCTTGGATTATAGTTTTCTTGCTTTTTTTAAGGCTCTAAAATACTGATTTCTCTCCTGCCTTCTGGGTAGCCCTTTATTTTAATACAGTATAGAGCTTAAAACTTATGAAATCACCTAAAGCCAAGCCTTGAATTTTAATGCAAAGACTAATAACAAATCACTTTTCAGGAGACTGGTGTCTTTATTAACCCTATCATGCTATTTGTATCATATTTGATACATTACATTCCTATTGGCCTTCATGTCACCCACATTAACATTACTAAAGCCTGTTTAACGGCCCATCTGCAGTCTGAAGAAGGCTGCTGGGGAGAAGGAGTGTTAAAAGCGGCGATGTGTGAATGGATTTCAAATACCAGCTCCAACCAGGAGGGAGAGCTCTGAATATGGATATAAACACTCACACACTATGGTCCCCTCTTGGCAAAATCTGAAAAATTTCACCAGAGGCCATAACACATGATTTTATGATGATTTAGAGCATGTCCAAGTGGGGACTTAAAAAATGTCCCTATTAGTTTTGCGTTCCCTGTTGGTGACTGTGTAACGATGAGTATGTTCCCTGTTATATATGTCTGGCAGTGCACACACACACACACACACACACACACACACACAGACAGAACTTTTATCTATCTATTTATGTAGCTCTATGTCAGAGTTATGGTGGTCTAGAACAGCTATAGAAGTGATGATTTTTTTGATATACCCTTTTTATGAGAAAAAAAGTTTTACTTATAAAATACAGTACCTACACATAAAATATTCCCTGAGACCCCAACCCTAACCATATTTATACTATGCAGTGGTTACGTACTTGTTGGCATAGCTATATAACTAAATGGTAATTCAACATTAAAATTAAAAAAAATATATATATATGTATAAAAACTAAGTACTTACCACAGACTTACTACAAATAAAATACTATAATTAATTTCCTACATTGCAGCGCACTGCAGTGTAGGAAAATAAATAATAAGCATTAAAATAATTTATTTTAACGCATCAGTCCTAAACTAGGCCAAATTAAAATATCTTAATGCCACTTTTCATATTCTTCTGATTAAATGTAACTTTGTTTTAAGATGTTGATATTTTTCAGTAAAGAGATAGAATAGATAACCAGAAGCACTGGTATATTTAATTTCAGGAAAATATTCTCACCTACTTTATAATGAGAACAATATGAAAGAAAAATAACAGATGCAAAAAGAAAATTTTTGCTTAAATATATGAGAAATATTAGGTACTTGCTTCATTTATTTTTTCATTGCTTGTCATTTGTGGATTTAAATATTTTTTATCATATTTGATTTGTATTTTTTTTGTTTGTTTGTTTTAATTCACAATAATGTCCTTTATATAAAATGATTTATTATTTGACGTTACACTATTAATGTAGTGTGCTGTGTGTAATTCTGGTGTTTGATTTCAGGTTGTCAAAAACACAGAACAATTCGTCACAGATAATTGAACAAAACATCTCAATCTGCTTGAAATATTTCAAAATAAATAGACACGAAGTGAAAATACCTTTTATCATTTCTTTCCGGGCCAACCGAAACGCAAACCATGCTGGCCTAATGCCAACTATTTGGCAGCGGAGCTCTGCACGCTCCATTTATTAGAAAGGTGCTGGCTCATTATTTAGCAGCGAGACGGAGTGAAGGAACTCCAGCAAACACTCAGCAGCTGCAGCCACTCTCTCTTCACATGCAATAAAGTTTGCAGCCTCATGTGGGGGATCTCTCCCTCTTTTTGAAGCAGACTTTTTTGGTCCATAATTTATACATTTACCTTACTTGCTTCTGCGTGCGTTGGCCTCCTGCATTTTTTAAAGGCCGGGTATTGAGGGATTTTCTGTCATGCTCTCTTGCTTTGTTCTGATCACGCAAGCTGCTGCCATCCCACATACGGGAACGCTGGCAAACACAGAGGCCTAACTCATGCCACCTAGCTGGAAGAGAAACAACACAGGCGAATATCACACCAACAAATAGTCAACACACACACGCACACACACACACACACACACACACACACACACACACACACAGAATGGAAGGCCCACTCCCTTCAGCTAAGACTAAAGGACAAACTATCTTGTGCCGTTGCGTGAGTGTTTTTCACACAGTCACACACCAAACTGAGGCATCCATGTGTGTCTCAGTGAGTGAAGGGGTGTTGAATCTTCCTCTCACACCCATGCATGCGGAAGCAGTCTACCTCGTCTGCTCCCTGCGGAGGACACATGGCAGACAAAAATAGAGGGAGAGGGAGAGCCCGAGATGAACAGATTAAGGAAACAGAGAAATAGTTCCTGGATAAACTTCTACTACTGAATTATTCCCTCTCTTTGCACAACAGTACCTCACACTATGAAAATAAAACCTCTACAGTATATATACGCTTGAATTATGGTACTTAAATTTAGCCTTCACCTAGATGGGATTTTTTTCATGAGTTAAAAAAGCAGGAAATGCCTGGAAATTACTTAATGTTTTGTAGAGGATTAATTTACCCAATCAATTCAGAATTAAATCCATCATGTTATGCTCGGAGGTTTAATATGTATAATATGTATGAGAGTATGAAAATGTTTTTATTTTGGTTGTAGGCTATGTGTGTGAATCCAGGCTATTTTTTTTTTGTTTGAGCTAATTAACATTAAACTACAGCTATATAATGATGGCCTAATTGTGTCTGCAACAGGGTGAGCACACATAAAAAACTAATTTACTGTGAGTTGTTTTTTCTTTACTAGCTGAACAGTTTCTAACAAAAGGTACATTTTGAAACATTTAGTGCTATTTTTTTCCATTTGACTGAGAATAATAAGTTTGGTCAATTTAATTAAAAATAATTCACAAAAGTTTAAAAAGTCACATACATAACTGCAGCCAAAATTTAGATAATCTAGTTCTCTTGCATGTGGCTTTGAAAATAATGGTTTAATCTTAAAATGTATAAATCTCTACCAAATGACAATAATGTATTTTTTTATTATATTAAAAACTTGCGTTGCAATTTCACTGCTTTTCATATTACATGACTTAAAAATTGGCAAATACCCTTTAAAGTGTTCCACTTCATGAAATAGTCAATGCAGGATAACTATATAGACATGCAGTTGATTTTCACAATTGTTGTACAGTCAGTAAGCATTGTGAGGCCACAACAAACTCTTACATAAAAAGAGTCAATAAAAACAAAACAACCTTTATTTAAATCATGTTTAATTATTGATTTTTATAGCTAAAAGTAATACTGAGTAATTCAATAAAAACCTATAGTAAAAAAACAATAATAAAAACCCAAAGCAACATTTTAGTTGTGCTAATACAGGAGTGCCTTGTTTCAGAGTTACATGGAGCTGTGCCTCAATTCTCAAGTATCCTCATTCTTATATTGTTGAATATAAATAAATAAATAAATAAATCGATCTGTTCGTCCAACTTAATGTTGTGCTATAAATGTTTTAAAAAGAAAAATTGTTTAAACAAAACAAACACAAAAATCAGGTAAAATGCAAAAGACAAGTTTTTACTTGTGGCCCTGCATTTATCTCAAAACAGCTACTTTGTGCAAGTTATTTATATCTTTTTTAAGATAAGTTGGAACATGCCGATTGAAAATATTTTTTTGTGTGTCCGCCCAAAGTATCACTCTTATCCTTGATTCTAGTTATTCTGTACAATAACTCATGGCGATGCTTTGTCTTTCTATAACTTATTTGAAATCCTTCACTTTTATGTACCTTTTATTTACAAAATACAGTAAGTGAAATTATCATTAAAAGTTAATATCATACTGATTTATGAATTTATTTAGATCATTCTGAAAAAAATAGTTTGCTAATTTAAAAAAAAAAAAAAATAGCTTACCCATCTATATTGTTAACCCAGATGTAATACACACAGCAGATCAGTTACTGTCACAAAAGAAGGAAAGAATAAATAACATACAGAACTGGGAATCATAATTTTCACATTTTAAGTTGGCCATTTGAACAAAACCACAGATTAATTCTTTTTCTTACTGTCCAAAGGAAGTCCCTGTCGCCCCCTCCTCATCTCCTGGTCTTTCTCACTCTCCCTCCTCCGTGTGCTGTCATCTAGATTCCCTCCCTAACATGTAAATTTAGGTCAGGCCACAGTCTCCTCTCCGGGCTTCACAGGAAAATGTGGAAATGGATTGTTTCACACTACTTAATCTTATTGGGAGAGAGGGAGGGAAAAGCGAAAACAACAGGGACTAATGTGGAGGACGAGGGAGAGGAGAGGAGACGGGGGAAAGGACTGAAGAGCAACGGCAAAAAAGAGAGGGGACGAGAAGTAGCAAGTAAAACAAAAAAAGATGGAAGTAAATGGAAAAAGAAGAGGAGTAAGGGCAGATGGGAAGAAGAAAAAAGAAAGTACATATAAGGAGACGGAAAGAAATGGGAGGAGAGGAGAGTAGAGGACAGAGGGATGGGCAGAAGACAACAGGAGGGAGGAGGAGCAGAGAGGGAGAAAAATAAAGGCCAGAGAAGAAGGGGAAAAGAGATGAGAGGAGAAAAGAGAGGAAGAAAGGGGTATGCCACTCACGTCTCATCTCAGCGCTCTTTGCCAGCGTCACAGCTCCCAGTGCTGGCAGCTCGCATACTAACAGACAGGCCATATGGCTTCATTATGAGACACACACACATAAATAACAACCCCACACACACCAGCCTTGACAAACTCGTAACCGTACACACACTTGAACATGCATGCGCGCACACAAACACAGGTGCAAACACTTGCAGGGAGAAGAGGAGGTGTGTGACAAACTGAATGAAGGGAGCGAGGAGGAGGATGTAATGGCATGTTGAGTTTTTCTACCTCCGGGGGCTCTGAGGGAGAGCAGAGCTGGCCCAATTACTGAGGCTAACATGGACACACACACACATATGCATGTTACACACTTAGTCACGCACACCTATTCTCAGCAGTCTGGGAGAACTGGGAGAACATAATTGTCATTATCAGATACAGTCAGAGCAAATATTTGGAATACAGAAGTGCAAATCACAGTCTTTATGTGGATATGCTAACTCCTACTGCTGGCACACACGCACACACACACACACACACACACACACACACACACACACACACACACACACACACACACACACGTCAAGTGGACACCAGGGACGACTAGCCGTACTTACAGCCATGGAGGTGTTTGGGAAGAAGGGGATGGCTGACTTGGATGCAGTCTCTGCTGTGTAAACCACTTGGCACACATTACAGTCATTAGTGTCATGATGCAGGGGATGGATGATGCTGGTCATAACTCCCCAGAGGCAGGGCCTGGTGTTCGGGTGGGCACCTCCCAGGGGGTCTCTGTAGGTGTCTTGGAAGTGCTCTCTGTAGACTGTGTGTTAAGCAACCTGCTACAGAGGAGGGACAACTGTAGTTCCTGGGAAGGATGTACTAACCAGTGCACTTGACATGCTGTTCTACTGCTGGGACAAAGTGCTTTACTCAAGTAAAGTTGCATTGCTGGCATTTTTTTAAAGAAAATAACTGGAAGAAAAAATAATTGCTGTTGCCTGTCTAATAATTGTATGATAAAGGTGCCCCCCCCCCCAAAAAAAAAACCAAACAAACAAACAAAAAAACAAAACAAAACAAAAAACAAACAAAAGAAAACAAATGGGTAAAAAATCAACTGACAAAAAGCAATCCTTGGTCAATGATGACTGTTGCTATGGAGACCATTCAAGACCCGCATATGCCATTGGATCATTTGCCAATCAATGACAAATCTACATCAATTTAGCCAAATGCAGGTACCATTGAGCTGGGGGTAGGCCAAGGAGTCCCTGTGGAATTTACAGTAGCTTGCCTATGTAACTCTCTGTTTACTTTCACTTAACCCATTTTGTCAAAAAAGGCTTAAATTCCATGGTGTTTCATTAGCATAAATGACAGCTGTTTCCACAAGCCAATGGTACCTTTTTGCAGCTGTTCAGAAAAAAATGGATTCAGTGCACAAACGTGCATGGATTTAATACCGAAGTACAGATCAACATGTCAAGTTTTTTTTGTTTTTTTAAACCATGTTTATGATTTTTTTAATGTAAATTAAAAAAAATATATATGTCATGGATAATTCCTAAAAAAAAATAAAAGTTCAATAAACCTAATTTTTTATTCAATATTCCTATTTTCTATTTTCAATCCTTAATTGTCATAAACTGTCAGCTGCCACAACAAACCCAATCTCTGACTCTGACCAGGAAAAAAGTATCCATGTGGATTGTTTGGTGCTGGTCAGGGGGTTATTGAAAAAAACATTTCAAAGGGGGTACAAATTTAAAAGAACCACTGAACCACTTGAGAACCACTGCTGGAGAGTGAAAATGCCGGCCTGCGTTTATACCGTGTTACGTCTCTTCAGGAGCTCTCCTCTCTGTGTATTACTGAGTTAAATGCTGCTGTGAGGTCATGCCCATTTTATTTAAAACAAAATTTCTGTTTTTGTCATACAATTTTTTATTAACCTCTGCTGACCTTTACTGATGTTCTGTTTTTGAGGCAGCAAACAATGGCACAGCTGTGTGCACCCACTGATGAATCATCACACCTACTGCCCATAGCTGACACTGTATTTTATTTTTTGGAAAAAAGAAAAAAGCAATTCGAATAGCTTTCTTGTATTAAGCTATTTGTTTAATTTGTAACAAGTGATTTGGTTTGGAAAATATTTTATTATTATTAAGAATTAGTAATAAAGCTGATCAGTTGCTTGTTGATTACTTTTTATTGATAAATTGATTAATATCAGAGATAGTTCACTTGACTGAAATGTAGCACAAAATACAAAAATGTGCAGTTCTAATACAAATAAAATAATTTGATCCAAAATCTAAATATTAATGTTGAACTAATTTAACAATGTGTATGTATTAGCTCACAAAAATGAAATGATGTTTTTATTGCAAAATCCATTGGCCCACTAGACTAGTGTTTCCCACATTAGCCTTTGACCACTTAAAAAAAAAATAACATTGACTTGCAACCCTCTGTTGTAAATGCAGATTTCTATGGGTAATGATTTGTTTAACCAAGATGATGGTTTTCCCCAATTTTTTTATCTCAATATTTTTTCAGGCTGGGAGATGTTAAATCATTCGTAAATCCACAAGAAAATGACAAAATTACAAGAATGCCCTAAAAGATGAATATGACTTTGTGTCCTCTCATGGGTCATTTTGTGACCCCTCAGACATATCTTGTGATGCCTTTGGGTGTCTGGAACCCCAGGCTGGCAATCACTGCAATAGACTGTATATAAAACATGCTGACTTCATGTAAAGTACTTGCATACTGCATAAACAGCACTTTTCAGAGTTGTGTTGACTGTTTCTAGAAATAACTCCTTGCTCCAGACAGTGCCTGCAACGGTCATCACTTTTTTAAACTTATTTTTTAAAATCTAAAATCTAACCTTTGATAACATATATCCATCAGATATTTAATATAATATAATATAATATAATATAATATAATATAATATAATATAATATAATATAATATAATATAATATAATATAATATAATCATTATATGAAGAATATGAAAAATGTAATTAGAAGTAAAAAAACAGAAAGACAAAACAAGAACACATACCAGAAGTAGACACACAATCCAGCTACATGTACTATAAATGGGTGTATTATCGGTTTGAAAATAATGATGAACAATTTAAAGGCCATATTAAGCTAATGTCATATTTTCTCTGCGCTGCACAGATTTCCATAGAGCTAAAGAAAAGTATTTTTTTCTTCTTTCAAATGTGTGTGATATTGTAAATGTGGAGTTCCCTTTGAAGCCCTCTCTCCCTCTGACTTTAACAACCCTCTGTATGGAAAGATCATCAAAACAAATGCATTTGCTCCTCACTGTGTTCCTTGTATTTTTGTCCCTACCGATGTTAATGATTCGTAGTTCATGGTGTTTTTTAATAACTATTTGACAGGTGCGAGATAATTTACTGCTGTCGTCGGTTATTGTTCTTTTTTAATCAGCGTGTGATTTTGAAATTCGCAGGAGAACAAAGTGTTTTTAATAGATTTAACAGAGTCCTGCAGAGCAGCAAGCAGACATTTTCATCAGATGATGTGGTAAGTATGGATTTTTCTGTGGTTTCCTATTACAGTATACACCGCCTTATTGAATTCAACTAAGCATGTAATCCTGGAATCGCTGACTCCTCTTCATTGAAAATCACTTTGTAATTCACTTGACATTATTAGATACCAAGTCATATGTTATTCTAATATAATGACTTATTTGAATAGCTTGAAAAGATATCAGCGGGACGTTTTGATGGTGTTGCATTGGATTTTCTTCGTGTTCGTGTGTGTGAGTGTGCTGGCCTGTGAGCCAATAAGGTCGCATTAAGTTCAGTGACATTTAAGTCATAACTTGCAGAGTAGACATGAACAAACAAGCAAGGTGACATGCAAGGTAGCATTGTTTATTAGGCCGTGCTGGTATTTCCTTTTTCTGAAGGAAATATGAACGCACGATATATGAGTATACATTTGTGTGATGAGGGAAAAACAGACAGTATACTGTATTTACGTGTAGTTTTACATTAATCTTGAATAACACAGTATAAAGAAAGGACCAAACTTTTCTTATCTGCACCGTATGGTCACAAATGACTTGGCATTGAAATTGTTTTCACCCAAAAACTGTTCAGACTGAACATTGTGTTTAATTGCTCTCCATGTTGACAATGGCGAACGCTTTACTGACCCCCTGTTTCTATTGTTCAGGTTAATTCATCTGGACCAAGTGTAGGAGCAGATGAATTGAAGCTGATGAAAAGAGAATGGAGCCCTGCAGTCTCAATCACCACTAGACGGGTGCTCTCATGGTTCGAGGGTGGGGGGCGGTGCCTGTTGCCAGGATACTGGCCGGATCCAGTCTGGAGGTCCCGCTGTTTTATTGGACAACACGCTTGACCCTCTGGCGACCGCAAATTGGCCCATGACCCGAGGAGTCACACCTAATCAATGCAGCCATGCACACGCTGACTCAGGGAAAGGTCGGTGGTGCCTACCTGCTGGTCGGCAACCACAGAGTGCCGAGCGGCACCGCGGATCAATATCATACAAAGTGACATCTGCAACCATTTAAAATCACATTTAGTGTAATTACTCTTTGATACGTTGTCATCAACATGACATGTGGCATCTAAAAAATGTGTTTTAAGCGGTTCCCTACTCTGCTAAGGATTTTAGAATGAAATAAACCAAAGGGAAAATATGTGCTTAGTATACGTGTATGTATATGTTCCAGTTCAAACTGTGTGCTCACATTTCCACCCTCACTTTTGTAAAATTACAGATCTGTATATGACTTAGCAATGAGTTAAAAATATAACACTCATATCCTGTTTATAGTTCATGATATGTTTTGTTAAAATCTGTAAAAAGGTTAAAAACATTAGATTATGAGTAACAGCTGATAGGGATTGACCAAAATCATTAAATTAAATTGAATAGTTAAAATCAGTTACATGGTAAAAATGGTTAAAATGCGAAAAAGTTGGTTATATTGCACTGTTAACGTTATTCTTCATAGAATCCACTTTAATACGTAAAAGTGTTTCTTCTTTGCTCTACAAAGTGGTCTTAATCCAAGATCCTGAGGTCGATTGCTTCTGTCTCCTCCTACATACCTGGGAAAGTTGGGGTATTTTCCTTATTAGAGTAAAGCTCTTGCTCAGGGAACATCATTTTCACTCTTGTTTCAAGGGCAAAACCACTAGGGTTGCAGTAATCTACCGCTTTCAAGATATACAGTAGCGTGGAATGAAGCTGATGGTTATCATACTGTGCACATTTTCTTATTTAAGATTTGGAAAAAAAAATGCAATCAGACAAAGAATCTCTCCTCCACATGTGCATCTCCCCTCCTCCTCGACTGCCCTCTTACATATATGTCTTTAAAAATGGTTTCAAGTTTCAACTATGGTTAGGTGTTTGTTAAACCAAAAAAACATAGGTTTTCATTTCTGTGAGGCTAATTGTAATCGATAATAATAATAATAATAATAATAATAATAATAATAATAATAATAATAATAATAATAATAATAATAATAATAATAATAATAATTTTGTAATACCCAGATATCATGAAACCAGGATTTTTTCTAGATGGTTACCATATAGTGAAAATGTCATACTGTTGCAAAGCAAATAACAACTAAGCAATGAGACAAAAAGACATAAAATGTGTCATTAATACAGTGAAAAAAATAAAAATCAAAACAACCTGACTAGTTTCACGCAGGGCGTGAAGGCCGATTATACTCGCTGTCTTTTTTTCTTTTTTCTTTTTTTGTTGTTGTTTCATTTTTAGGGGCATCCTGCTGTCCAAGTGGTTTCAACATGGCTACCATATGACCACAACGTCCTTCGTTTGATTCCAGCAGGGGTCCATAGTTGCATGCCATAACCATTTTTTCTGTGTGTATTTTCACCATCAAACCATCCAACAAAGGCCACAATGCCAGGAAATAAACTTAAAAACTCCCACAAAAAAATCAAAATGCCAAAAAGAAAAAAAAAAAAATCTTGAATGATTCACTGGCTCTGTGATGTAGGATTGGCTACCCATAACTGCATTAATTTAGTCCCCCACCCATACAATGCTGTCATAGCTCTCTAAGCCATCTGCTCATGAAAAACTTTGAATAACTGAGAATTATGAGGGTTTCTAATCATTTTGGGCAAGAAAAACCAATAACTTTGAAAGTATATTCCTCGAATATGCACTTGTTAATGCTTTAAAAGACCAAATATAGTGCACATGTCTGCCGGGCGTGGTACACTGAGTATGAAACCCTGCCTCTCGATCTGGCCTGTCACCAGTCTGTCAGCGAATACAAACCATGCAGTAATCCCATGGATTTCTTCATTCTGCGGCCTGACATGTAGAGAAATAGGACGACACGCCCAGTGATCTCTCAGATTGCTTCAGAGTGGCCAGCTGTCTCAGACAGTTCAGACAGACGAGCTTTCTAACCTGACACCCCCTTTAGAAAAACAACAAGCTTCAGAAGTTTAGAGAGGAGTCAAAAAGTAGGTAAACCGTGACTTCTGGTTGGTGATCATGAAAGGCAAACATCCACCAACAAACACAACCTGAAGTCAATAACATTTACAGTGAAAATAAAAAAAATGAAAGAATCCAGAGTCAAAAATAATCCTGCCAATAAAATGTTGAGAAAATAATTGAGTTTAAATGGTTCACTCTGCTCTATTACATCCATGATTATAACATCGTCTTCTGTTAAACCTTGTTTTACGGATAATTAAATTTTTACAAGAGCCGTAAAAATTGCTTCCAATGGCTGTTTTTTTTTCTTTCATAGCTCAGTTGATGCCAAACTCTTGCAGACACACATTTTCATTCTTTATTGTACGAATCATTCATTGCCACTAATTGAAATTCGGTGTTGTCATCGTCTAACTATGTGATGTTATTGTCGAGTGATAAGTCCATAGTGGCGACATAATTTCTCTGCATTTTGTCAGCTGTTGGGTTCTGCCCAGCTCAGTCTGTTGTGGTATGACTGCTCTTCATGCACTGACATATCGCTGAAAAAGTTTTGTTTGTTTTTGCATAATAACTATTTTGAAATTCCATTTTAGAAATGAGTCTTTTTATAATTTATGAGAGGGTTGTCATTATTGCCGCATATTTAACTAAACATTTTTCAAACTAACTTTATGTGGAAGAGTTAGTTGAGAGAAAAACAATCAAATTGAATATCTAAATGTGGTTTCAGTTACTGCATGTTTAGAAATGTTTAATTTCATGTATTTACTCATCACCAAAACAGTTCTACCGGTGCCATAGAGAACCATTTAAGAGTTTACTGTGATGATTCACGTATGGTACAGATCTACAGAATCATTTTCTGGTGCGCTAGAGAACCTTTTTTGTTGTGGCTTTACACTAATTATGGGAGCTTTCCTGAGCCGGACGGGAAAGTTTACTGCACAAAGAAGTTTCCAGTTATTGTGGCCGAAAAAGCAAAGTGTGGAATAAGAGGAGAGGAGCTGGCACGGGTCCTCTGGCAGAAATCTGATCTGTTTGGATAAACATAACATGCATGTAGGACAATGCCAAGTGCTGTGCCTCCATATTGACTCCATATGAAATAACGCAGCTTTTCAAGCGCCTGGTCAGCGTCCAGCTTGTTCGTGCCTCATCTTTAACATTCAGAAACAGCTGACTGCATGTTTAGAGCTGCATTCCTCTCTACCACATCAAGTGAGTTGCAACTAAGGACTTAGCACAGAAATGCCCAAATAAATGTTGCTGCAGAGAAAAAGAAAAAAAAAATCAGTAATCTTTTTTTTTATGTTTTTGTGGTTAATTATTTTTCAAAAGCATCTGATAACTATTATACTGTTATACTTTTAATAATACATTTTTTTAGATGTTCAAAGACTCGTTAGTTTACTTTTTCATTATCTACTAATTTTACATACGTTAGCACTTTTTTGATAAATCAACTCAAATTCAATTTAAAACAAACTAACAAAAAAAAAGACAACTAAAGGGTGGCCTGTGGCTCGGGTAGTGTCTCGGGTGCCCCATGTACAGGGGCTGTGTCCTTGCCGCTGCGACAGTAGTTTCGATTCGAGCCATGGCCCTTTGCTGCATGTTGTCCCCTCTCTCTCCCCGCACCATGTTTGGGCTGTTATCTCAAATAAAGGTAAAATTACATATGTTTTAATTTAAGCTTTTATCAGTATTTTCCTCTAATTTAATATTTCTTCACAAACAATCCTAACATTAAGAGTCAAATGAGTGAGGTGAAGCTAGCTGACACGGCCATACCTTGGACTCAAATGAAAATCCCGCCAATCTAAGCGAGACTGTGATTTCTTTTTGACATGAAAATGACTTTTTGTGGCCCACTTATTCTTCCTTTTCCTGTAAGAAGATTTGAAACCTTACTGTGGATAACGTCTGCTTGGGCAGAACTTATTGCGGGTGGATTTTTCTTTCCAGTTACAATTTATCAGCATAAATCAGCTGGGCTATAGGAATGATTAGAAGGTTTGTCTTGGCCACTGAGGCTACAGAACCCACCCACCTTGCCAGCTCACCAATCTATTTACCTGACCACAGCACCTCTGCTCACATAAATCTGTTGGACTGCCCTGCTGACTCTTTTTACTATGTGTGTGTTGCTCTGTGTGCTTTTCTGCATTTGTATATTTGCATGCACGTGTGTGTGTGTGCATTTTTTTTGTTATTTGTGGGGAGATGACCCAGCCCAGTGTGTCTGCATTGAAACATTTCTTCTTAAGAGCCGGATTGGAAGTTTCCTGATCCGGGGCGTGCCACGAACATCTATCACAGCGGCGGTCTGGTTTCTTGGTGATTTAGGGCTTACCGAAGCGGCCCTGCTAGCCGTTTGAGTCTGACCACAGCCATTCCATCACCCTCCCACCTTCTAGTCTTAATATCACAACACAGACAGCCAGGAGGAAAGCCCATTTCTCTGTATCTCTCTCTAAATGCGTGTGTGTGTGTGTGTGTGTCATCAGAAACACTGAGAATAAGCTGATATGCAGTAGGACCGATACTGGCCAAAACTGAGTCTGGTCCAGTCTGATTAGGTTTATATAACGCAGTTAGTTCAAAATTATATTATACAGTGAATTCTTTATAAGATTTGTGTTGCATAACCACTAGTTACTGTACACTGTAAAATCTGAGAAGTTGATCTCACTTAAAATTATTTGGGAAACTGATTGCCTTGAGAAAAGAAAAGTAAATATAGCTATGAATCTTAATTTATGTTTAACTTAAGTGTTAAGATTACTTGAAATTTATCAGTAATTTCTTAATTGTGTAAAGTCATTGCAACATAAAAATGGCAAGTGAATTATGTTTTTTCTATCAAGTGTCAGCAACCTTAGACTTAATTTTTTCATGACAAAGAGGATTTTGCCAACAATGAAGTTAGGAGATCTGTGAGTGATGTTTTCGTAACATGTTTAAGGAAATACATATATGACTGATTGAGTATGCAGTCGGCACAATACAGATATAAGGTATAGCAAACGTGGTGTAACGAAATTGCTAAAACTTATAAAGATCACTTTCATGAAACTAGTTGCAAAAACTTCACAAATAAAGTAAATATAATTAGCTTTTAAGTAAACTTAACAATTGCACATAAATAAACATAAATTAAGACTAATAGTTATATTTACTGTCATTTTTCAAGTAAGTCTTTTTTCTTTTTTTTTAAAGTGAAATCAACTTGTCAGATTTGACAGTGTACTGCTTTCTGCATGGTGCCCCAGCATAGGGTAAAAAATACCCCAGAAGCTGCTTTGCAACAAGCAAACCCCAATATAACTATATATTTGGCACACAAAGATAATGTACATAATATGAAATAATAGCTTTTCAAAACTTTCATCCCAAAAATTCAACATTGGCATTGAGAAACTATCAGCAAAAACCTTTGTGCAAAATTATAAAGTAATTTGATATAATTTCTGTGAGAGTTTCTTCATTTGAAGTTGGAGTGCATACACTCACTCATCCTCTCTAGAAGCATTTAAGTTGAGTCTGTTTCAAGTAATATCAGTGTATTGAGAGTACAGTCGAGTCGTCCTCGGCTCCGGGCTTGGATTTTTTTTTTTTTTTTGGAGTGCCGGCTGTCCATTTACACAAAGCGGATTTTGCATCAGCCAGCTTAGAAGTGAGCATCGCTTTGAAGTGCTCTAATCCTTCCTCTACCTTCAGACAACCTTTCCTGAGCCACAGCAGAGTCACAGTGCCAGCTAACTGCACAGGCAGGATGGTCCTTATACTGCTCACCCTCACATAGAAGAGCATGCAGTACGTACATGTTTATACTCGAAATAGCTGTTTTAACATACATGTTACAACATATAACCAAGCAGACATGCAGCACACTCCAAATAAAATGCAGAATAAGTAAATGTAAGTAAAGTAAATGGTTCCTTGGGATTATCTGAGCCTTTTTGATGTGCTAAATAATCATTAGTAAGCAAAACTCACCAGAACACATGGCTTTCTTTTCTAATTTGAATATTTTTTAATCCTGAAGCAGCAGGGTTAATAAAACATTTATTCCTGAGTATGAAATATATATACTGTAAAAAAAACAACTAATTGTTTTAACTTTAAAACAGCTAATGCCTTAACTGAACTTGAGAAGACATATTGAGATAATTTTGTTAAAATTCAACCTGTCTTCTCAAAGTCAGTCAGCTTAATAATTTAAGGCAGCCTATTCATCTTTTTTAAGTTAGGCTTAAATAAATAGATTATTTTTACGGTGTAGAAAAGACATTGTTTTAATTGATTTTTTTGTTGTGTGGGGTTATGTTAGTTTTTTCTTCTGTTCAATTCTTGAGTTAATTCGTTATGAACTTCAGATTTATCCTCTTACCATTTGACGGATCCTAATTCTCAGGATTGGAAGCACATTGCTTGAAATATAGTTGTACGGAATGATTTATGAGTTATGGTGAAAATTTAATAATATCCTAAACTAGCAGTACTAACTTTTTCAGTTTTTTATTTGTATTGATTCAGCAGTAATTTTAATTTGCATTTCATTTTACAAGCCAGACAATTATATGAGAAATGCTTTCTCATAGACCGACTATCTTTCCTGATGAACCACCGAAGAGAAGCAGATCAGAAAAGGAACATTCTGAACCAAAGTGAGGATGAATTAACATAAGCACAGATTTGCATATGTATATGAATGTAAACAAGCACGTACAGTACATGTTGGACTTCCTCACAAGAACACACGTCCGCATGTGACTTTGCACCGAAGCAGGCAGAACTCTTACATCAGATCCAGCCGAAGGCCTCAGATTTAGTCTCAGTGAAACTCCTGCGCTCCATTGAAGAGGCAGAACTGTCAGAGTGGGTGGCATAACCAAGCTGACAGCCTGCTGTGGGCTGCTGCTCTTTATTCGCCAGACAGAGATCAGCAATTTTCAATTTCCTCCTTGCCGCACGCTTAAGCCCACACACTACCGAGACACTTTCGAACAACAAAGGCCAACTTCTTTGACTGAGAAAGATGACTAACAATTGGACCGAGCGGTGGATTATCCAATCGGAACTGTTGTTGTTGGTGGGTGGTCTGTCTCTTTTCATATTGCTCTGTCTTTGGCTCAGAGTTTTGACCAATCCCCTGCCAGATGGGGTCACTAAAGTCTCACCGACAGCACCCCTATTGGCCGGGGTTGTTCACGGGGTAGTGCTGCTGAGAGCAGAACAATGAATGACATCAATAACACAATATGCCAAGCCGATTCTCTGTGTGTGTGTGTGTGTTCTGGTCAATATATTTCCATCCAGCTGTTCAGTAATATTGTAGACTCATGAATAATCCGCATTCCTCTTTTGTTGCAAGACCATTTGTGTGTGTGTGCTTGTTGCCTACCCGGTGCTGGAAGCAGACGGTGTATGTTGGCTGCCTCTCTCTCCTGTCTCTGTGCGCCAGTTCTCCGTCTGAAAGGAATCTCAGGCTTTCAAGGCACTTTTTGTGAAGCGCTCATCAAAGCCTCCGCAAGTGCTATACTGCAGTTTTTGAAGTCGATATCCCACTTTTACTTTGGATGAGATCTTCTGGTCATAGCTCTGTGGCTCTCCCGTTCCTCATTATTTAAAATTATATGTATGTGCTCCAGTGCAAATGAGCCATTGCCATTGTTTTCCTGAAGATGATAATGGATTGATTTAAATTGACCATTATGATTGATTTCCATAACTGGCCTTCTCTTCTATACTTTGTTCTCTTTTTCCACCATTTGTTAAGATCTTTGTGTTTGCTTTGTTGTATTTAAACCTTCAGGAAAAAAGGGGAAACTGGATTGACCTTCATGGAAACCCTCAAAGGATAGACTAAATATTTGTTAGATTTTTTGAAAGAAGTTCCTGCACCTTAGCATTTACCACATAATCATATGAAGTCATATTTTATAAAGTAAAGAAAAAAGACATACGGCTTTTGACTGCTTTGAACGCAGGCTGTTATCTTGCAGTGTTGGTATGTTTTCCCTTGACAAGTAATGCACCAATGTTCATATATATGGTGAGCCAGTAATTTGTGAATAACCCATATATTTGATAAGGCTGTGATCTCGTGACCAGTGTGCGGATGGGAGAGCAGAAGAACGTGGTCAAAACAAAGGACTTTGTCCTGGGACTTTCCCCAAAAGACCAGTGTTTGGAATCTTGTAAACTTCTGAGTGAAATGGAGTCAAGTTACGGTCAAACCACATTTCTTTTCTTAAAACTAACCTCATGAACTTTACTTGTCCCAACCTAACCTCCATAACTTTATACTAATTTCACAACTTTGTGTTAAGGACTTAACATCAGTTGTGGGGTGGCAGTATTTTGGAATCATATCAACTGTTGTATGAGGATGCGTTGTTTGAATGATATAATAAGGGTCATTAGATTGTGGAACTTTTAGGACAAATTATTTTTTGACATACAATATGTTTTTACCTTTTCCCTGACCATTATTCCCCATTATAATAATAAAACTGGCCTTACTATTATAAATAGCAGTGTTTGGACCTAGTCATTGTCTTGCAAGTCTCAAGTCTTTCCACTCAACCCCCAAATCAAGTCCCAAGTAAAGACAGGCAAACCCCAAGTCAAATCCCAAGGCCTAAACTTTCGAATCCTAATGCACTAATGAAATGATGCTGAATGTGAAGTCATAATGCACTCTTAAATATAAGTAATTCCAATATTCAATTTACAAAAGTCATGAATGCTTGTTAAAATTTGCATTTAGTTGTTAAAACTTGTTTGTTATAATGCGTCTTAGCCGTTAGGCTAATTTTAGATAAACATTAGCTAGCTGTGTTAATAATAACCTTGACTTACCATTGTTGTGCAACTTTAAATGTCAAATTTAGTTGAAAATTGCTGCATCTTTATCTGTAATTTTTGACTTGCATATTGTGCATGCTGCAAACTACGACAACAAAAATCTAATGTTAGTAATATTAGTTCCTTATGATTGTCTTCTGCAATTTGATTCAGTGTTGTTGGATTAGTTCAAATGACGTGGATCTGGAGACTTAGTATTTGTCGACTTGCTGAGAGTGAATAGTCTTAATGTTTGCTGGTTCAGGAAATGAATGGATTTATGACATACTTTTTAAATAACACACTTTTTAGTCTTTGGGCTTCGGGGAGGGTATCAAGTATTTTCAGGTCAAATGACTAAAGTCCAAGAAAAGTCACGAGTCATTGATGTTAAAGTCCAAGTCCAGTTGCAAGTGCTTTTTGATTTTGTCAAGTTGAGTCTAGAGTCATTGAATTTGAGATGCTTTTCCCCATCTCTGGATCACAATCCCAGCACTCCCCTACAGCAGAAGGATTGACAATATGGTTGAGTTTTTCCTCTCTTGCTGGGCTCTCTGATGATTTGGCCAGACAGCTAGTGGAAAATTGGAAAGTAAAATATTTTGGGGGGGTAAGAAGGAAAACACAGGCAGGACGATAGGGAATGATGGAACCAGCTTATCCCCATGAACACACAGGCAGTAAGATGACACTTCCCCTCCCGTCGAAACGCTGAAGACCGCTTTGTCATTCCCCTAATTGGATGTGATTACATTATAACTGGGAGGGAATGATCCCAGTCGCTGGCAGGGGTGAATCTGGGTGCTTGTTCTACCGCAAATTACCTCTTATTGAATTAATTTTCTTTGAATAAAAGTTGGCAGAGACACAAAGTCTCTCATCAAGTAGCATCACCGCACTGTTTGGATTCGGCTGTGACAGTGGGTGGGATAATTTGCGCCTCACAAACAAAAGAATACAACAAAATATGAGGCCGATGCTTACCTTAAATGAATTCAGTTTGGATGAAGCAGGATCCCTAGGTGCTCATTAATTAGGCGCCAGACAGAGCCTATAGGCAAGCCTGCTGTTTCTGTATGCTGGCAAAAGAACAAAACTTTGAGCTGTCTGGTCCAGAACGATACATACAATATGACCCCTCCTCTGGATGGTGGCCCTGGGGCAAAAGTCTAAAAGGAGTTCAACGACTGACAACATATGCTGCAAATATCAGAGAGGCATTATTTGCTCACTTTTCTTCTATACACTGGATTGAAATAAAAAGCAGGTAGGCATAAGTGGACTTCTAAATATCTTTTCTGTGTTTTGTTAGCAGCAGTAACCTGTAAAAGGTGGAGGCTACTGAGTGCTTATTAGTTTTTACCTGTTAAAAGACAGTTTCAGGATTTGAAGGTGGTGCATGAACATCTCCCAAACATTAGAAGGTATCTAACCTTAAAAATCGATTTTCAAAATCATTACACCCTACATTAATTTGCTTTGCCATTATTTTGATAATGGTATTTTGATTAGATGGTGAAGCTTGTGGGCGGCACAGTGGCTTTGTGGTTAGCATTGTTGCCTCACAGCAAGAGGGTCCCTGGTTCAAATCCTGGTTGGCACAGGATTTGGTCCTGGTTCGTTCTGTGCGGAGTTTGCATGTTCTCCCCGTGTCTGCATGGGCTCTCTCCAGGGTATCCAGCTTCCTCCCACAGTCCAAAGACATGCAGGTCTGGTTTATTGGTGACTCTAAATTGCCCTTAGGTGTGACTGTGAGTGTGTATGGCTGTCTGTCTATATGTGTTGGCCCTGCGATGGTCTGGCGAACTGTCCAGGGTGTAGCCCGCCTTCCGCTCCGCAACCCTTACGAGGACAAGCGGTGACAGAAAATGACTGACTGACTGGTGAAGCTTGTTTACATAGCTAAAAATAGATCCAACAGTAGAGCATACACAAGCAGTCAGGTGTTTTCATATAAATTGCAAACTTTATTTAGAGGTAAAAGCAAAATTGCATTGTATGCAATTATCTTGAGTCAAAGATGAACAAGAGGTCAGTTTACTGTAGTGGTTGTTTACAACTGGAAGTTTTAGTTTTAATTTGACCTTTCACTTTTGTTTTCTGTTCCAAATATATCTGGCTGTGTTTACAACCTTAAAAACTGTTTGACATCTTTTGTGAGCTATTTTTGTTGATGTTGCCTCATTCTGAGGACACAGCAGTTACTCTTATGAGTACAGTGTCATCATTCATAACTGATGGAACCAATGAGTTATGAAACTATGGCCTCACGCTAATGACCCACTAAAAGTGTGTGACAGTATAAGCTATTTTTCTGCAGAGACTCTGCCCTGCCCTGCCCTGCCCTGCCTGTATTTTCGTATTTTCTTATTTTCTTTTTATTTTATGCTTTTGGGACATTTATGGATGTGTACCCCCACAGTGCTCATCTGAGACCAGGGCTTTATAATAAAGTGACGACCAGGTGTCAGACCATAAGCAGCAGGTGTCCAAGAGTCACAGTGTGCAAAAAAACTTAAATATAGCGAGGTGAAATGAGTGAATCTGAGGTTGGCTTTTACTTTCACTTTTGTTGGTATGCAAGTTTACAAATAGTAATTAAAAATCCTGCAACGTATACTTTTAGGAAGAGTAGTCCATCCTCTTAACATAGTTTTTTTTATGTTACCTCACTGTGTGGTTCCTGTCCAGAGGTTCTTCAAAGAAAGGGAATACGATATACCACAAAGACAGCTGTGGTATATTGCAAGGTGAGTCCGGGTCCTGGTTTTGCAAACCAGCACCCTCCTCCACCTGCACCTGCAATGCTCAGTACCAGAATTGAGCTGTTAATAGTGATTATCTCAATTTCAAATCCTGACCTTCCCCACCCCTTTAATATAAGTCCCGAGACCCAACCCATGACTTAACACATTGTTTTGCCATTACAACATTTTGTACATTGTAGCCCACTGTCCCATTCAAATGTGCAAAACAGTCAAGTCTCACTTATTGTCCATGTGATGCAAAGTGTCACAAAATAACAGATTTTGTGTTAATCATCTGTACACATACCCAAAGTAACTGCCCCGTCAGTCAGCTGCATCCTCAGCTTGGGAATCATGTTTTCTAGAATGTCCTCTGTATAATTTCTCTGTCTGCTTTGTAACTAAGTTGTAAGAATACAGAGTTGCTGAAGTGTCTATGTGAGTGATTGTTTTTGTTCTCAGCCGTCCCTGTACCCATAAATTTATATAAATATACTTTTTACCCATTACACATTTTTTTGTGGGTTCCTATAGATAACCAACTCAGTGGCGCAAGGGATCCCTGCTAACAAGACTGACACTAATGTTATATTTCATTAGTATGTGAGAAAACACAAATATGGGCTCCACGATTACTTCCAAAACTAAATAAATTATTTATTTAAATTATTAATTAATTAATTGTATATATAATTAAAAATGTAATTTGGAGCTCAAGTTGAAGGTGCCGACTATCAGTACAAGATACCAGCTGCCTCAATCAACATGTACTGGTCGATCCTTCCTGTGTGCACAAAGCCCGTGGATGTCCTAATGGCGGAAGCAGGCACCGTCAGTTACTATCGCAGTTAAACTGTCATCGTAAACCTTCAACTCTTTCCTGGCAAATAAAGAAAGCATTTCTGTGTCGGTCGCGTCTGTCAGACGCAATTTTCTCATCTGCTTTAATAGATGAGGAGAGGATGATAAGGAGGAAAGGAAAGTATCAGGTAAGCAATTAAACCAAGGCGCCCTCTTGTCATCCTCTTCTCATCTCCTTCAGCTCTTTCTCCTCCTCCACCTCCTCCTCCTCTGCACTGCTCAGCATTCATTAGGCCCGGCTTCCCCAAACACTGTTTTATCTACAGGAAACTTTACTGTGTTGAACTCCTGATCACCCTGATAAACCGCCGGGCTAATTAAACAGAGGCGCATACAATGTGTTCCTGCATGTGTATATGCATATTTATGTGTGTACGTGCGTGTGTAATCCATGGAGTGTGTCTCTTTATCTCCTCTCCAGTTCTTTCCCTTCTCTCTCCCTCCCTCTCCCTGTCTGTCGGGCTCAGGGAAATGATGCTGAATGCTGAATGCTGAAAATATGGCACACGCTGAAAGCAGCATTTAAATCTTGACAGTGGCTGGGATTAGCTAGGTAACGAGGAGGACAGCTTGGGAAAAACAAGCCAGAAAGGTGAACTCGAGGACAGGGAGGCGGAGGAGGAAGATTCTGGATCTGTGGAAAAATGGGACAAATTTTAACTCCAAGTTTCATAATTATCCCCGAAACTATCTCCAGTCTTTTTTACTTTCACTTTGAAGTTTCTCACACTTTTAATGATTGTCAAGCTTTTTTTTTTAAAACATCCTCCCACCCTAAAACTTCAGCTCGAATGGCCTGAAGTTTTAAAGTCCTCTCGTGGCCTTTTTGTGCGCCATCATTATCTGGTTTTCGAAGAAGACACCAAAGTGACTTACAAAAACACTTGAAGGGAAGTCTGGCTGCCTTTAATGTTCCACTTTTCCTCCCCTTTTTTTAATCAGCTCACATGTGCGGTGCTAAAAGCAAACATGATCCTCGTTTCGTCTTCGTCCCCCTTTATCGCCTTCGGACTGCAGCCTTCTAAATCCTAATCCTCTCTCCTATGAGTCTTCTGCAAACCTCGACTTGATGAACATGTGCTGAACTGACTCTGCGGGCTTCCTCTTTGGTCCTGAGAGAGGATGAGGTGGAGAGAAAACGTGTGAGGCAGAAAGACTGAGCAAGAGAAAAACTTCCCAATCAAGCAGCTTTCCAAGACGGGCGCATTGTCTGACATGAACATGTGGACATGAGGGCAAGAATGCACATCCAGTACACACACTCAACTCCATGATGGACTTGTGGTTCCTTGGCTGGGCAGAAAAAGGAAATAGTAGGTTACACCATATGCCTGCCTGCCTGTGTGTGCATTGCATATGCATAGCTTAATGTTTTATGCATGAACTGTTATGCAATCTCTGTGTCAAAGCCTTACAGTGTGGCTGCATTTCTATGCAGACAGCATAGGCGTATTTTTCCATTTCATATTCCAGGCTTTGCATCGACATATATATATTCCATCATGTCACTCACAGCAGAGACATACCGTAAGCTTAAGTGGCATGAAAGAAGGGCAATCCAACCTCGACTCAGCTGATGCACACTTAACTTAGAGAACTGTTCATTGTTTTGTCTGGCTGAAATCAATCCATATAGGGTAAATTCATAGAATACAAGTGATGTTCTGGTGAAGGCATGATCTTTTAGAGGAATAACGAGTCATTATCTTCAGAAACGGTGTGGTCATAAGGATTCGGAGCAGATCGTAAGTAGTTAACCCAACCTTTTGTTAATCTTTATTTCACGTCCGCGGTGTCATATCATCCCGGTCTACTATGAATGTGGCCAAATTTCCACTTTCAGGAGTTTGACCGCTGGTTGTTATTTTACAGTGATTTGTATGGAGGTCTTACATTGACCTCTGTGACCCTATGTGATTAACACTGTCATTTAATTCTCTGGAGCTGTCCTAAACTTTCCTGCTATAAAGCCTTACTATTTCAATTGCAAATGTATCTAATCAGGTCATTGAATCCATCGTTTAGGCTCAAAGTTTTGTTTCAGAGCTGGATATTTTTTTTTTTTATAGAAAGATTTTAAGACCTGATAGAAGATAGAAACCCTTCTTTTCAAGGCATTTCAAGGCAGAGCACTATTGTGCCATCTCAAGTGTCTTTGAGCGAGACATGGATCCATATCTGTTGAGAGCATGGATGTGTTAAGGAGAACTAAATAGATGGTGAACTATTAAATATGACAAAAATTGCTCACCTGCTGCATATACTGAAAAAGCCTCACTAGCTTTCCTTACACAGTGTTCAGTGTTTTTGGCCCACAGAGTGCTAACTGGAGTCCTTCTCCAGCTGAGCCAGTTGGGAGCATATGTGTGTGTCCGAGATTTCCGCTGGTTGAGTTGGCGGACTTCCTGTCGGCTCCCCACACATGTGAATGGGATAAAACAATGTGATCATATGGCTTTTCTTGACTTTCCAAATGTTATTGGACAGAATGGATCACATTCCGAAACTGAAAATAATTATTTTATGAGGTTTGTGATGCTTAGTCGAAGCTCTATCCCAGAGCTGCTGCAAATATTTTCTATAGGAAAAATGCTTTTTGAGCCTGTGGGTGTCACATGAGTTGCAACACTCTGTGTGGCCACCAAGCTGAATTCACTGCACAGCCCAGCTCTCTTCCTGGCAGCTTAGTTTAGAGACAGCCAAGTTGTTGTTCTTGTTGTCACATGACCTTGAAACCATCACTGTGTCTACACATCTTGTGTATAGCACATCTAAGTTGACATAGCACAAGTGAAATGCGAGCCGTTACATGGCCTGTGTAGACAGCTGGATTGATTGAAACTGAAGCTTATCTGTTCTGTCAGACACATATGAGTCGGACAATTGAAAAACACGGTGGTAGTATATCCTGTGTAGACATGCCGATAGTTATAGTCCCATCAAACAACTAAAATGGCAGTTTGACAAATAAGTACTATGCTCTTGCATGTGCATGTTACATTTTTCAGACCTTCATTGTTTATATCAGCTCATAACCTTCTTTTTTTGCTCTTTTGTTGTTGAATTACATGCATATGCTGCATTTACAGCATTACCACTGATAATACCCTCTGCAATTGTAGTGTGCATTTCCTTTCTGGTTTGTGTGCTACAAACAATATGGGCACCAGCTGTACCTTTGCATTTTTATTCCCAAACTATTGTACGTCCTCACACATGCAGACTAACAAAACTATAATATTAATGTTTGGAAAATAACTAGTTCATATAGCCTGTTGTCAGACAACATCAGAGGGCAGAAGTGTGTCATGACTCAAAGGTGGGTGAATAGCCGGCCTGTTTCGATCAATGTCGTAAAGATGAAGAATGAGGGGTTTGTGAAGCAGTTCAACCATCTGACGAGTAGTTCTAACATACTGCTGCCTTTAGATCGAGTATTTGGTGGTCTTAGATGTGGTTTCTGCAGCAACCGCTGATCTCTCTGCTTCGAGACTCCGTGAGGATAGAAGTCGGGGAGGTTTGATCGCTCTGTGACGCCCAGGGTTCACTTGACTCACTGATGTCTTGGAGCCTGGGGTTTAATACCAAGATTTTTGGACTGAAACTGTTGATAGTCAGTGTGTGTGTGTGTGTGTGTGTGTGTGTGTGTGTGTGTGTGTGTGTGTGTGTGTGTGTGTGTGTGTGTGTGTGTTAAAGCTCACCATTTTCGTGCCAAAACAGTTGCATTTCCACTAATGAGTCATTACATGCAGTTCATGTTAAGGGTTTCGCAAGGACTTGTGTAGTACTGATTAAGTCTACAACAAGTATGCAATTAATTACATGACATTACATGTATCATATTAATGACAAATGGCGCTGACAGGTGAACCCGTTTTTAAAGTAAAAGGCAACTTTTGGCCCCATTTAAAAGTCTAACCTTAGTTGTCAGTGATGTGTCGATGCTTTGGCGCTGTCACTTCACTGTCATGTCACACAGAAGCCCACAGAGACAACACAGACAAGCCCTCTGAACTCGACCACTCACTGGTTCAAACTCTGACACATCAAGCACACACACACACACACACACACACACACACACACACACACACACACACACAAACACACACACACTTGACAGACTGACAGAGTTGGCTGTTGGAATACTGACCGGTAGATGACCAGGGAAAATGATACACAATGTCACTTACTTTATTTATTACTACAGGCTCACTGTGTGACATTGTAAAGCTGCTTTTTTTTCTTTTATATTTTTTCAGGATTAATTGACTGAACTTTTTCTCCCCCCTGCTGCTGGACCTATATTTTGGACGTATTGTTTCTGTAAAAACCACAAAACCCTTGACTTTGGTGAGCGGTGGTGGGTAGAAAACTGAAAATCTATACCAAAAAAAAAAAACACTCTATATACAGCCTACAGTTGAGATATGAACAATATTCTACTCTCTCTCCCTCTCTTCCATATTACAACTTTAAAGATTACTGATGACAAAGCTAACGTTACCTTGCTAACTACATTTCCACCTACAGTATGTGCAATGTTACGTAAATGTGCTTTCAGAGGCTGGAAGACGAGTTTTTAAAAGTGGACATCTCATTGTCAGGAGGCACGCAAGTGTTGCTGCCTCACACATCTGATTTTGCTTTGTCATCATTGCATCTAGGTGAAAATTATACTAGTTAATATTGGAGTTTTAAAAATATCTTAATTCACAAACTGTGTCAAGCATTGTTTCCGATTTCCTACCAGAAGTAATGCACCAAAATCAAATCCCATGTAATGATGAGCCAGTAATTTGCATCCAACTCTCATATTTTGGAAGGCTGCAATCATGTGACCAGTGAACCGATGGGAGGTGAGATGAAGCTGTCCAGAGCGGACCAGTTAGAGGCAGGTTGAGGTGGTGGATGGGTCAGAAAACATAGGACTTTCCCCAGAGAGTTTGAATAACTTTGAATTATTATAAGATATGTCCTCCCCATGTTTCTTTTCCTTAACCTGACCTTAATGTTAATTGCATAACATCGTTTGTAGGCTGCTATTTTGTAGGATATCATGCAAACCGTTGTATGAGGATATGTTGCATTATTCCTAAGTGATCAGATAGCTCAGTGTTGCTCTTTCATATATCTTTCTTTCAAATAACCAAAGTCTTGTTACTTGATGATTAATCTCAATTACCATGAAAAAATCAGAAACTGTTGACTGCACTTACTAAGAACAAAAAATAGCAAAGAGACAATGATTAATATTCCCAACTGAAAACAACAATGGAGGCAGAGGGAGGCAGAAAATGCGATAATGACAAAGCAGACGTGAACATAAGGATGGTGTTGGCTTGTGAGAGGTACATTAGAGGACAGGACTGATGTAGGAAGGCGTTGCTACAAGGCAACAACAACATAATCGACTCAGGAACGTTGAATGCTCCCCTGTTACCGTGTCCTCTTATCCTTGTGGCTCAGCGGCAGCCTTTGTTATTTCGACAATAGTGGCGTTGTGCTGGCATGTCATCCTTTCACGGTCATTGTTTCTCACCTTTAGCTCAGCAACAAGGGAGGATGTCTCCGTGGAAAACACTGTGACCTCTCGTCACATTCATTTGTCATTAAATCCCTTTCTCTATGTGTCAATCCGTCTCTCTCCCAGTTTTAAATGTACGATACATTAGTGTCAGGGATTGTACGACAAAACATTTTTTTTTCCCAAGTGGATCTTCTAACAAAGAGACATTTATTCATCCAAACAAAACTGAAATCAGCTGTAATATTATTTTATTGTAAACATATAACAAAGCAGTCGATACACAGTCTCAACAATGAGAACATGTAGCAATGCAAATCAGCCAGCAGACTCGAATGCATAGTTTTGATCTTCCAATTACCTGCTCAGACTCTTCCACTGTCTCTGTCCTTTCTTAAATGTCTCTGTCTTGCTGGCTTCCTCTCACCCACATCACCCATGTGGTACGGGTGATATCTCTGAGTCAGGGGACCAGACACATTCACGCACACACACACACAGATACACACACTCATTACAGAGCAGCAGCTGGAGTCTGAGGCAGTATTAATCCTATTTCTGCTTGTTAATGGGATTATGTCTTTTAATTAAAGGCAAGTGGAGAGCAATTATGAACAGTGAGAGGATGTGCTACAGTTCACTGTCGTGTCATCATGTTGGTATTCAAGGTGCTTTGTGCAGGTGGACTTGGATGTGACAGTGCTTGAACTTTTTAGTTATTGCAAATAAAGCTGCACTTGAAAATCTATTTGTTTAGCAATCATGCAGTTGTGAAATGTTGCAATCAATTTCAAGCTTGATATGTACTTTATGTGTTAGTTTTAATGTAGTTACCAGTCATATCCATTTCTGTTCTTTGCATGAGGAATGTCGGTCTTTGAGTTGAGTAGGAACTTCTCCCAGGAGAAGTTCAGCCGCTGTTCTTTTCTGCTGGTTTTGTGTTGGCAAACCCTGTTGGTTGAAGAAGTATTCCAACAGAGGTAGATCTTTATGGAGACAACTGGCACGCAGGTGAGGAAAGGGTCAGGTCTAGAAGAAAAAGAGAAAGACAGAAGATAACAGCAATTATACTTACAGTTAGCTACAGATAAGGAAACATAAGAGGATGGAGCAGATGTCACCATGACAGCTTTGCCTGTACTAAAGTAATGCACCAAAATTTGTACATATCCCACGTTACTCGTGCATAACCCCCAGGTCTCGGAAAGCTTTGATCATGTGACCATTGCACTGATAGTAGTGAAGAATAACATGGTCCAAGTGGTCCACTTAGGAGGCAGCTCTTTAGTGACTTTATAGTAACTTTATTTACTTAAATCTAACCTCTGTGACTTTATATTAATTATATAACTTTACGTTAAGGATATTATGTAATTTGTGGAGTGCTAACTTGTAGGATGTCAAAAAAACGTTGAGGATAAGAGGATACATTGAATGCCGACAGTATTCAATGCTCAGGTGATGCAGCTGATTAGAACTCTTTTCAGGAATTTGTCGGTGTGGACAGACTGTTTGATTGACACAACTTTTCTGAATTTACTGGTGGTTGCACCTCTTGAAATATTTAAGGGCATTATCACAACTACATTGTGTTTAGAAAGACTCCAGTTTGTTTCCCACCTTGAAATGATTTATTTTTGGAATGATTTCATTTTTCATTCGATCAATCGCACTCGGATGCAGACATAAACAAACACACAAGGCTCTTCTTAATAGGAGGTGGTTTTGGTCTGGTCACAGACTATTTCTGGAGCTCTTTGTTTGCGGTGGGAATGTGATCCGAACATAAATCTGACCTGCCTGTAAGGCGCACTCTGCAAATTTAAGCTAAAAGGTTCTTGTAGGCAGTTGCACTTTACGTACTGGGATGTGAATGTGCAAAATCAACAGCCGTCTCCAGGGGAAAGTTCTGTGTTTTGTGATCCACGCACCACCTCGACTTTCCTCCTAACTGGATCCCTTGGGAATGCTTGCTTCTTTACTACCATGAGTGCGTTGATCACATGATTGCAGCCTTCCGAAACATGTTTGTTATGCACAAATTACCAGTTCTTGATTACGTGGGATACGTACAAATTTTGGTGCATTATTTTTTGTAGGAAAATGTACGAACAGTGCACAAGACCAGCCTCCTGTACTTAGTGTTATCATAAAACTAAAGTCTTAACAGTGGTAAGATTTGGGGTTGGGATCATTTGCCCTTCGCTGTGTTCAGTAGCACACTGATTCCATTACTGAGGTGCGAACCGGCCTTCTTGTTGTGTTTCTCTGCATCAAAATCCACTTAGCGGCATCATAAAGGGAAAAGTGACACTGGAGTGGCATTACGAGCTGTAGTTCTTACAGTGACACTGATAGAGTTTGGGAAAGGGAGAAAGAGAGGAGAATATTACACCTCTCCTTTAATCACTCCTACCTGCCGAGAGCTTGCTAATGTGTCACCGCAGGACATGCGCTGCTGCACACACACAGGCATGTGCGCTGACGACCCAAACACAAATACACAGGTATAAATGCACAGACTCAATCATTTTTGTTTATCACACTCAGACAGTCACATCCATTCATCTTATGAGTATGTATGCAAAAGACACACACATGCACACACACATATACTCACACACTGACGCTCTTTTCCATCTCTTTCTCCTCTTAGCACACTCTTCCAATTACCTGCAGCTGCAGACATGATTCTGTCTTTATCCCTCTCTCTGTCTCTCTTTTTTCTCTGAGAACAAGGGAGCGTTTTGTTCCAATTAGTCCCAGCAGACAAGCTTCCAGAAGCCACATAGCCAGCCCTCAGGATGATTAAACCCAACACACCTTGCACTCCTCCTCCTCCAGCAGATTAACATACAACTATGCTGCAGGCAGAGAGAGAGAGGGAGAGAGAGAAAGGTAGAAAGGATGTGCAAAAAGACAAGTGAAAAAAGAGTGAAAAATGAGGTGTGAGGGAAAGATAATGAAATAAACTGAAACTGAGAAGGCAATGGAGGAATAGGAAGGGGGAGTGATGGAGAGCTAAAAAGGTGTTGAGACAACGGAACAAAGATATAAAGAGGAAAACAGATTTTTGACAGCTGATTTGTTCTGATGCTCTGATGTCTCCACTTCAAAGAAAGGATCTGATCCAAAATCAGTCACGCATTTTGAAAATAGATAATTTTTTTTCTAACATGTTAAGTAGATCATCTTTTTCTGTGTTTTTCATAGGCTTGAACAAAAGCGCTACCTCAGGTCTGATAACATCTTTCACCATGGCATCAGAACTCGCTTGAACTCGTGCCATGACACCACAAAAACAGTGTAAAGCCCAGTTAGGTAATAAATCCCCTCTTACACAAAACCAATAACGGTTTTCCATTGTTATTTCTACCCTGCAACTCGATAAGGTGTTGATTAATTTGACACACAATTCATTTAGACTTGGCATAACACTACATTGTTATTAATGTATTGCACTTTAACAAGGAGGGCTGTTTGTGTTGATCACACTTCATTGTAAATGTTTCAGTATAATACTCTATAAAGCTTTTATTACCAGCACAGGGTTGAATGTGCTGTGCAAGAGGAACTGAATTACACAGATGGAAGGTCTGCTCCTGTTCCACAACCTCAGTATCACATACAGGCCCAGAGCACAGTACATGAGCACATAGAGAGCCACAGTCCTCTGGCTATTCTCTCTCACTAGCCCTCACTTTAAATATTTTCTCTTACATTTCTGTTTTTGAGCTTTCTGAAAGGCAAGTTAATATTATTATTTCACTTGAACAAACCAATAACGTGAATCATTCTCCACTGTTTTGTCTTTGTTTTTCAAGATGAACCTCCTCGTTGACGCAAACCCCCCCCCCCTTCTCCAACTTGCTTTATCTTTTCCGCCCGCTCCTCCCCATCTGTCTTAATCTCATTACAGATGTCAATAGCCAAACTG
Source organism: Plectropomus leopardus (assembly GCF_026936395.1). NCBI lineage: Eukaryota > Metazoa > Chordata > Actinopteri > Perciformes > Serranidae > Plectropomus > Plectropomus leopardus. The sequence goes on along the minus strand of NC_142185.1, from coordinate 14,380,235 downwards.
CTTGGTCTCCCCGATAAACAGCATTATTACCCCACAGTGACCCCCAGCAGTGTTTACCCTGTTAACAGCAGGCCAGACCCCAAACACACTCTCATTTCCTTCGCTATAGGACCCATTTGTGTGTATTGTGTATGTGTGTGGCCGCAAAGAGACACCGGGGGCAGCAGTGATGGTGTTTGTTCAGTTGTCCTACATTACCGTCAGTGATGCATGTGTTTGAAGTAGACAACAACTTGATCGCTGGAACAGGAACAGGAAAAAAGTTATTTCCTGTGTCAGACCTTTTCCCTTGAGAAGGTTGAGATGGATACGTCTAATGTGATTAAATACTTAAGGGAAAATAATGAGTTAAATAATAATCATACGGTGTGTTGTTTATGTTGCACTTATCTGTAAAATAGCATACAAACTGGCTCACACAGACATCAGCAGGCAGGAACACGGACTTAATGTTTTTAATCATAGAGACAATATCAAGTCATAGAATGGGAATATAACTGTTACATACATCACAGCATTTGCAGAGAAATATAATTTACTTTTTTAAATAAAAATGCAATTTTAGCCACAACAGTAGTACAATGAGTAGGTTTCAGACCAATACAGAGAAAATTACCAGTTCCTGAAAAGATCAAGACTGTTTGTGACTGCACTTGTGCAACTTTTAGCTTAATTTTTTTTTAAATAATATCATCATAATGTTGGAGCTTATCAGAATGATGGATGTACATGTAGACTGTTATCCTTTTATATGACTATAGATGTCATTTATAGTGGGGTTTATTTATTTTTTTTAAGTCCCATTCTGATGGACCCGATTTTTTCAACCCCTCAAGGGAATTTATTCAAAATGTTGACTTGGACTCAAGGATGAACTGATTAGATTTTGATGGTCATAGGTCAATGGTCAAGGTCACTGTGACCTTGCATCAGTCTTATTCTCATGAACCTAATATCTCAAGAACATCTTGAGGGTCTTTGTTCCAGTTTTGTACAAACATCTACTTTGACTCATCAATGACCTGATGAGAATTTGGTGGTCAGATGCCAGGGTCCCTGTGACCTTGCGTGTGTTTCATTCTTGTGAACACAATAACTGAGAAAGGCCGTGAGGGAATTTCCTTGAATTTTACACAAACCTTTACTTTGATGTCAGAATGAAGTGATTCGAATTGGGTGGTCAAATGTCCCTGCAACCTCACGTCATTTGTTATAACTCGGGAATTCATATTATGACAAAATTTCACACAAATGTCTATCGGGTAAAATGATGAAGTGTTGACATTTTATGTCCAAAAATTCAAGGTTACTTTTAGTGTGACATCATAATGTTCTGCAAAAGCCCTTTGTGGCCATTAGACATTTGGTCAGATACTAAACTGGTGACACTAATCATGTGTCCATCTTGAAACTGTGCTGATTGTTGATTTTCTGTGCTGCCGGGGGAAAGATGTGTGTGAAGCATCCATGTTTTCACAGACATGATTGTAAATTGTAAATGCAGCGTGACGGGTTCACGGAGGCATACAATTCCAGTTTTTATTAAACACAGACTGCCAATCAGGTATTTGGTCTAATCAGTGCTCAAACTTAAAATAAATTGAACTTTCAAACAAGTAAATAACACCTGTCAAATAAATGTTTTAAGTATTAAATGCAACTGCCTTCTGTGTTGTCCTATCATTGTTTTCATCATGCCCAAACAAGTAGCAAGGGTTAGGGGGTTTATGGAGTAAATATAGTAAACATGAAGTCCTCATTGGTGTCATAAAACAAATTGTATGTGAGATGACTCACTTCTCAGCTGTGAGGATTACGTGTCCTACCCAGAGCTTTGGGTAGAGCCTCATAAGGATCTATATGGATAAGACCACCACATGTCTTTCTGAAAGTATGAACTAATTAACTCACTTCTCCCCTCCTAAGCCCTCCACACACTCCATGACCTTTATCACACCCTGTTGACCTGCACTGGTCCAGGAAGCACATGTGTCATTTCAAAAGCACCAATCTGTATTCACTTTTTTAGCTTTCTGCCTTGTGTACCTGGAGGCATAGCTAAAGGCTGAAGCCTCTAGGAACTGCAGTAAAACCTTGTTGTTCATGGAGAATCCCTCCACTGTCTCCCACTAGACTTGTTTCCTGCCCGTAACCTTACTTTGGTTTCTGCTTTCACCTTACAACTACAGCTCTTGTTGAAACCTTAACCTACATTTTTAAGCATTTTAAAACATGGCCTCACCTTAGCTATGTTTTTGTCGAAGCACAAGCAGTTTTAACAGGGGCCTCTTGTTAAGCACATCTGAATAAAACATGACACGAGCAAGATTATAACACTGTGAAAATCCCCTCCAGTACATGGATGTGGCATTCAGCTCAAATGTTTCATCAGCCGTTGATGTAAATGATGTCTCACACTCTTGCGAGAGGAATTAGGGGTCGTGAATGAAACATTTTTAGCGTTTTTATGGCTTTGTGTGTAATAATATGCATAATCCAGTCCTGTTTGGATCTGGACTAGAAAAAACAGGAAATTACAATTGCATTGATCACATCTATGTTTGTGTTTCTCTCCATGTGTCTGTCAGAGAATTCCAGCCCTAACACACACAAAACTTAAACCACAGAGAGATTAGTTTACTACAGTCTTTGCTTCTTTCTTAACTCATAAAAATGTGATTGAATGACCACCCAAACGACCATGGTGTTGTTGTACACATGACCACGCCATCTCAGTTTAAAAAGATTGGCGTTCAAAGTGTGAAGTCATTGACGTGTAATGCAAAGGTTATTTTGCACAGATATTAAATCACAACTTGGGTGTTCTTGACCTTGCAAACACAGGAAATATAAGGCGTTGTCTCCAATGTAGAGGACATTTTTTTGGAAAAGATAACTGTAGGTTTAAATTAAGGATTTAAACTTTTTGGCTTGTGACCCTTTATAGTCAAACAATACATACTTACGAGCCCTCGTTTGTCTATGAGCTATCAGTAGTTCAAGCAGAGGTGATGCTCCCTTTGTGGATTGCTTTATCTCGATATGTTTTAAGAGTCTTGCAGAGGTAAAACTCTGTCATGACCCTTGAGCATTATCTTGCAAGCCGTCGGGTGGTCCCAACACCTATATGGAGAACTACTGGGTGAAGGGATGGATGCACTCAGCAGCGAGTACTATTAAGTTCCTTTATCCCTTCAGGGTTAATGTTGTTGTTAGAGTTTGGGTCAACCCTTTAAAAAAGGACGGCCATTGTTTGCCTAAAATAAAAACTATAACAGCTTGAGCATTCATTTTTTCGGAGCAGGAAGCTAAGGCTTTTGTATTCACTGTCATCATATTTACCTTATTTACGTGTGGCAAAAGAAGTGGTGACAGTGCACAGTGACGCCAGTATTTACTTGAAACAGCAAGGGGAGATTGTTGTTTGCATAATCCAGTATAGATTAATTCAAAATATAAACCATAGCAGCCATACCATTCAGTCTTTTTACAGCAGAAAGCTAAGCCTTCAGTCTTCCATGCCATCACTTTGTCATTGTCACGTCATTACGTGTGTGGTAAGTGTTTCTACATTTAGAAATCTTTTGAATCATTATGTTTTGTGTGCTTATTATGTTAAGTTTGAAAAAATAAGTTTGATTTTTTTTTTTAAATTTATGACACAATTCCATTACTTTTATTAATTATCATGAATAATTCGGTTGCATAACCTTTTAGCTGAGGTTAGCAAAAATACCAATGGAGGCATGGCGTATCATTTCTATTGCAGGCAATATTGATGCTTGTTTAAGCTCATGCATTTATTATGCAAACCAAGGTTGGTAAAGACATTCTGTCTGTAAACACAGTTTTGGTGAGTTGTGAGTGTGTGTTGACTGTATTATTCTCAGCTTCAAGTCTCCAGGCAAGCTTCCAGACATCAAATGCGATTCCCACCCTCCTATGTGATCGAATCCCAGCACTGTGCCTCACAAATCTGTCAGCTAACACCTATTAGCACAGCGCTCCAGACACAAGACATGCGTGTGCAGCTTCCAACCTGATGTCTTCATTTGGGAGAAATCCTCTTCCACACCGACTTTGAGCTTTCATGTTTTCCCTGCTTTTTGTCTCAGCCCTCTTTGGTTGTCGGTTTACCGTTGTCAACTTGAGCGCATTTTTTTGTTATGAAGAGTAAACAAATAGCTGAAGGAAGTCAAACACAATCATACTCACACAACAAAGTTGGAGCAAAGTGATGATAGATGTTTTATGGTCTCGGTTGCGGTGTGTGCAAATTCCATAGATGTATGTGGTTTAAGATTCTATTAAAATGATGGTGGGAGTCGGGAAGTTGTGAGCGCCCTGCTGCATTAATGGTTTTCTCATGCGTGTGCACAGGCTTAAACACTGAAATACGCTGCTGCTGGTTTCGAAGATTTAAATACATTTCGAAACAAACTGCATCATGATTAGCAATATTGTCTGTTCAAAGTCTTGACCAAGACAGAGTCTAATAAACATGACACCGACTTTGAACTTTTACACGTTTATCCGTGCAGACATACGCAAACCTATTAATATTTGCCGTCCTCCACACATGCATGCATACACACATTGAGCAAACACATGCTGTGCTGCCCGGGAGGACCACTCTATCAGCATCCATGAGAAGTCTGGGCTAGCGTTCTGCTCACAGCCCAATCTGGCAGCGTGCTCACCATCAGTCCTGCCATCTGCTGGGCTCTCAGCAGCTTGTTTAGAGGTTAATAGCTTCATGATCCCTTTATCAGTCCTGCCCATCTTCAAATGGCTAATTCTTCCTTTCTGGCAGCGATTAGCGAGGCCTGCGGCGCAGCGTCCTCCGTCCCTTTTTTCGGCATCATCCGGGCCATCATCAGGACAACAATCCCCGGTTGTTACCGGATATGCGATATCAGACCAGAATAGATTTTACAAAGTGTGCAGCCACAACAAAATGACACATCTGGAGCCGCTGGAGATGGATCGATATCCCATTCTCAAAGGCACTGGGGTTTTTAACAGGCCTTTTCTTTTTGGCAGTCAACAGATCACACTTGGAAAGCTGCTAAATAATGACTTTTCTTTCAGATAGCAGCTTTGTAGTGAGATTTTTAACAACAGACTTAAATGCGCGTGTGATCTTTATTCAGTTGCATGGATATAGATCAATACAGTGTGGATGATGATATCTCGAGTTGCTGGTTGACTTATATATATGTGTGTGTGTGTAAGTGTGTGTGTGTGTGTAAGTGTGTAAGTGTGGCTGTGTAAGCTAGAGGCAAGATAGAGCCCCTACATGACTTCACATGTATGGATACTGTAATCTGTCTGGTGCGAGCAGCCTAAATATAAATTGCACAAAGTGTATGTTTTCTCTCCAGGCCTCACTGGCTGGACCATCTCATTTGTAGGAGCTCTCCACTGCTGCATTAGATTCCTGTGGGGAAGCTGATGGAGATGCTAAGTGTTAATGTGGTGGCTTTGGGGTTTAAAAGAGTGCAGGCACTGTAAATCTGAAGAGATCAACTTGTGTCAGGGCTGCGGGGACCTCTGCGCTCCCAAGAGAAGGCTGCCAGTTTGACTTTTACTGAACCCTATCCATAACTGCCTGATTTTCTTAGAAAAATCTCTAACTGCCTCTCAAATTAAGTTTAAGGCATTTTTTTTCAATGTGACTTCTGCATGACCCCTATGAATTTGCATATTACATAGCTGAGAACTGAATATTAAGCGCTTGAGCGAATTACTGTCTCTCAGTTGATATTCCCCATGCAGCTCGAGGTAGTGAGCAGGCGGGCATTTAAAACCCCTTTTGAAGATAATGTGATTTTTTCATTTGGCTGATAAGGACGTGTCATGGAATGTTTCATTATTTTGGACACTAAGCATTTTTTTTCTCTTCTTCTTCATGGCTTACCAAGAGGAACAAAAATTAATCCAGCATCATATTATTGCTGGTTCAGATGAGGGAAAGAGGGTGGGGGAGTTCTTCGCTGTGATTGCTGTCGGATCGTCTTCGGGGATCTGCTCTGATTCTGACGATGCTGGCAGACGTCAAAGCTCTTAGGCTTGGGGCCGTGAGACGACATGCTTTCACACCCTTGGTACAGTATTCGCTCGTCTTCTAGAAGACGATGCACAGTTGTGTGAATTACCCACATCCCGTAATGCATTCTGCCATGACTTGATGATTTCCTATGATCTTAGTGTTTCAGAGGGGACATGATTTATGCGACGCATTGTTCATATTTTATAGATATTGCCTGTCTCAAAGCTCAGATGCCGACCACATGTTTGTTTCAAACCTCAACCTTTACCTTTCAGCGCAAAGTCTCGTGTCCAAAAATGCATTGCGCAGTGAGCCTTTGGAGCTACACTATGTGGAATTGGGTATCTAGTTTCAGATGATTGCTCCAGCCCATGCATATGCATTATATAAACATGAAAAGGCCCGATAGCTCTAAGGGAAACTATGATCTCTCAACACATTCTAATTAAAGATTCCTCCCTCCACTCTGGCCAAAAAATGGCTACATTCCACTTCCATCTTATTCTCAATTTGCTCTCTAGCCCCCTTTCATTTTGGTGTTTTTCCATCCTGCCACATAAACACTGATGTCACGGTGTCTGTTGCAGAGGAGGATATTCCATTTTTTCATCATCTTCTTTACGAGGGGATTTTCTCCTTGGACATAATCAGAGAGAGGTGCAGGTCCTTCCTCTGGGCTGAGGATAGCGGATGCTGCTGGGGACAGATGAATAGCTGAATAAGGGCACTCTGAGAGTTCCCGATCCCCCCTCGCCCACCCCTTGCCTTTTTGTCAGTGGATGGAAACACTGAAATAGATTCATGAGCTTTCCCTTCCAATAGCTTAGCAGATGCTGTGCCAGCGCCTGGCACCAAGCGAGGACTGCGATTGGCTGAGAGCAGACAGACACAACGCCACACACATCAATGCTAGAGATGAGCAATGTGAGAAAGAGAGAGGGTGCAAACAAACAGGGAGGAAAACTGTAAGAGTAAACAGCGGCATTCAGACCACTTTTAATGTGCTAGTTTTAATGGCTGACTAACATTAAAGGGGACCAATTGTTGGTCATTTTCAGGTTCATACTTGTATTTATGTTTACATACTTTATTGTTAAAAAACAAACAAACAAACCAAAAAAAACCCCACTTTATTTTCCTTCATACTTTCTGTCAGTGGCAGTTCTTGTCCATTTATTGTCCCAGGCGAGCTTCCCCCCTTTGTTCATGTAAAAAACATCTTTGAATAAATAATCAAAAAACCTGTATGATATTTATATTATATTATATTTATATTTATATTCCCTCTCTTATGTCTGTTTTATATTGCTGTAAGGACATCAACAAATATTTCCTTCAAACAACGCATTTATTGAAGGGACCTGCAAAAAGCGCTGGCTGTGTAGACGTTTCATCTGCTCTCCTGTTGATTTCACACAGATTTTTTTTTTCATTTTCTTTCTCTCCTCATACACTCCTCTCAGAGGTGTAGTGGTAGTTGATGAGGTGGGTGTTCTAGCAGGTAAATGGGTTACAGAGGAGGAAGTAGATATACTCATCTTTGTATTCCAATGGCTGTCTGGCTAATTGGTGGGTGCAAAAAGGTCCTCTGATGTCCACTTGACTCGCCCATTTCGCATTGTTGAGACTGTGATGACTCACTTAAACATTTTTTTTCTGGGCACAATTTTGTCACCACAGCTGCCTGTATTGACCCTCAGTCCAAGACACTTTGGTTTAGTGCCCATCGCTTTAGGTCCCCCTTCTGAAAAAGCCCAGTTTGCTGTGATTGGTCCTCTGCATCTTATGGTGTCTCTGCATCAGTGTTGCCACCTATGCGACTTTCTCTCTAGACTTTGCATCTTTTTAAAGATACATTTTTGGATTATTTGCCTTTATTACGTTAGGACAGCTTGAGCGTGAAAGGGCGTGAGAGAGAGGGTGACATGCAGCAAAGGCGGGTAGGGAGGACCCAGCCTCTGTACATGGGATGCCTGCTTTACCAGGTGAGCTACTGGGCGCCCCAAGATTTTGCAACCTTTTAGACCCTCTTATAGACATTATTTTTTAAAAATCGAGTAGTGGAATATTTAGTGACTTATTCAGAGTTCAGGAATCAGTTTTAATGAGTTTCTGTGGTTACGCTGACACGCTTGGTCTCTTGATCAGAAATGCAAGAAAGAAATACACTATAGTATAAGCACCACAGCTTTCATGCAAATCAAATGTTTTGCATAGGATTGTTTAATTTTATCTAATTCAGGGAAATCTTAAAGCTTCCATTAGTGTGCGACGACATCATAATTATGCAAAGTCATAGAGGGACTTTAAAGTCTTTAGGAGCAGTGCTTACTTTCATTGGAAAAGAGTTTGCCACACTGCTCTGCACTGTCATCTTAGCCAGAGGAATGACTGTAACAGCAGCACTTTCTACCACAAAAAAACATCTTAACCAAAATCTCAAAAGAAGGCATGTAATATGATCAAAAATTGGGTATAACTTAAATACACATTTCACTATTCTTAGCATGTAGCTATGTGTAGCAGTGTACTCAGCCAGAGAATGGCTGTAACAGAGTATAGCAGCACTTTCCTCCATGGGAAATTAGCAATAAAACTAAAAATTTCCAGCAGGAATATGACCTAAATCAAAACCACTTCAGACAAGATTACATTTTTCCCTGACGTTACCATGTAGCTGTGTGTAGCAGTTTACTTGCAGCCGGAGAATAACTATAACAGAGAAAAGCATCACTTTTTACCATGAAAAATCACCACCAAACTTCTAACCCAAATTCTTCACAACCAGACATATTCCATCAGAAATATTACCTGAATTTAGGCAACAAATGTACAACACTGACAACCAAGATACATTTTTCTCGATGTAACCATGTAGTTTAATGTAGCAGAATTGTATTGGACTCTGGGTAAGGGCTCCACATAATCACCACTAAAAGATTTTAATAATGGAAATATTCCATAAAATAACTTATTTGTCACTTTTACTAATCACAATAACTTTTAAATATTCAGTTAGCACCTCAGGTTGATGTGAACATAATCCATGCTTTTTAAAATGCCAGCATTGGTGGTACAATGATATAACCCTCTGGTATAACTGAGTTCAAAAACTGAGAGACTTGGGTAAAATGAACACGTTTCCAAGTGAGGCCTTGGTTTTCATCATGTTTTTTGAGCCTGAAAAAATGATGAAAATCAGGCCCACTCTTGCTAATTTTCCTCTTAGTTCAGAGAATGATTCGGTGATCAGAATTTAATAACGGCTGTCTATCAGACTCCTGAGCATGTAGTCAATATTTGCCTTTCCATGATCTCTGGTCAATGCTTTCTAAACAAAATACACACTCTCAAACTCATCCAGCATGTTCCTTGAGATCACCAGTTATCTTAAAGCTCTCCTAAATATTTAGACAGCATGGGGTTGGGAATCACTGCATGGTGAGTTAATACCTAACAAATGTGGCTTGCCGCTTTGTCATGCAGCGCACTTGTTTAAATGTCCCGGTGAGCTGGGATCTGTGTGATTGTTGGAGTCCTGTCCAAACAGTGGGATAAGAGGCAAACAGTGACCTCTCACAGGCTGATCATTCCTACCACATGGAGCATGTTTGTACAGACCTGCCGTGGCTTCCACCCAGGAATGCATGTCCGATTCTTCTGCATCTCCACATCATTTTCTTCATCTTTACGGACCCCCATGTATAACCAGTGATGTGAAACAGATCCCAAAGGAAGTATGCTATTCTGTAGATAACATCTGGTTTGTTAGGAGACCAAAGAAAGCCATTATGGCATACTGATAAATGACAGTGTATCACAGCTAGTAAATGATGATGAATGGCCCCATTACCATCTGATGATCTCCATGCTGGTTTGTTTTTGTCTGGGGGTTGCTGAAGTATGATACTAGGTCAAGATTTGCCCTTAAAGGGTTAAGAAGACAGCTACAGGCTAAAACAAATGACAGCGACAGATTCTGTTGACTTTGCTGACTAGGACTAAATTATACTAGTATCAAACGAATTTGACCAGTAAACAAGCAAGAATACCACTGGCAATGCATGTATAAATTTATATAAGCAAATGATAAAACATTGTTACCAGCATTTGTCATTCTATAGCCAGGCAAAATCTGTAGGATAGTCTTGTAACTTCTGTCTAAAGGCACATGTCTTCAAATATATTTCAAATTTCAAAAGAAAAAGTCTGACATCTTTAACATTGGGTACATTTAAATTATGTCAGAAAAATACAAATGATTGTGTTAGTCAGTCTTAAACTGGACTTTTTAAATACTTATAAACATGTTAGTCTGACTGAAATTGTATTAAGTCGAATTTCTTGAGGTCAGACTTACACACCTGTATAGCGCCGTTGGGAGTCGATTATTGGGTATACGCCTCAACCAGACTTGAACTGGCCTAGGCACCCTCTGTGTGCTCCACAGTCCCGTGCCAGGCTTTGACCCGGAAGTTGAGCAGCATAAATTTGTAGAAGAAATCAGGGAAGCAAAAGGAAGAAGAAGGGAAAAAGTGAACAAGACCAAGGTAAGGTAGAAGGTAGAGTACGTACTGAATGTACAGCGCCGGAAAGTTATCCATGTTTTCACCGTTCCACATGCTACCCTTTTGCCACTTGCTAAATTGTTTGGTATGTGATGTAATGGGTCAGGTCCTTGAGGGAAATCCAAAGGCAACTAGCTGAAAGGGGGCATATCGCCACCTACCGTGGCGGAGTCGGACATACTTCCGTCAGTAAATCATTTCTCCCCTGGTGCTTGTAGTCTGCAACGAGGACAGCAGTCCAATTAAATGGCCTAATTGAGTTATACCTGTAGCTCGATTTAACTGTGCATGTGGACCTACTGACTGTAAACTTCCTGTCCCATACAAAGCCTGACTGGCATTGTAACCTGTACTGAGGGCAAGAGGGCTTAGTGAATGGTCATTGACGAAAATGCAAAACATGCACAACAATAAATGTATATTACTGCTTTTTCCTATCATTCTATACTTCCTATAGCCTACTGTATGATGAGTGAAGGACAGAGGTCATAGCCACCAAACCTCAGAAGAGCCATTAAGGCCTCTTCATGGGAAAGCAGCCGAGGTCAGAGGCTCTAACTCACCTTGAAATGACTAAATGGAGACCTCCTGTTGCCAAGTATCAGTGTCTCACCATTTTATCCTCCTGGAATGTCTCGGTTTATTATGGATAAGATGCACTCAAATGTGAGTGTTAATTCTGGTGATTAAAGGATTCAGAGCAAAGCAATGAGTACTTTGTTTCTTTGTTTATGTTAATACAGCACTTTTTTTGGAAATCCTGTATATACTGTATCGGTTATGAATTCACTTGTTTCCATTCTCACGTTGCACATGAGCTCTTTCTGGTGAGGCTGAAAATTGTTCCTTTACACAGTACTCACTTTGCCAGCGCATATTTAAGTGTTTCTTTGTTGTATCCTATTATGCAGCTGAAAAGACGAACTTTTTCCCTCAGGGACTAACTAAAGTTTCATCTTATCTTTCTCAGAACTCAGCTCAGTAATCTCCCTCAATTAGTTGTGGATCACAGAGGTTAGTCTCTTGGTCTCGGCAGTAGCCGGTGGTGAAGACTATCTGTCTGCTTCTGCTCTCCATGTTTGCGTACATGTGTGTTACATGATATGGGTGACCACTCCTCATAACCCAGTAGCCTAAGGGCCTAATATGGGGGAGACATGGTTTCTTTGAGGTTGCATGTTATATAATTTGAAATATTTTCAGTAATTTAGTGTTGTTAAATCAGAGGAGAGATGTAAAAAATCTAAATTGATCGTCTCAACTTTATCATTTTTATCTTTTTTTTTGAAGAGGAAGAAGAAGAAAGGCGTTGTGGCTTTTATAATGCACTTAGGCTTTAATGTCACACTTCAAGGCCTGTACATTATGAAATCTTATATTCTTGAGGAGTATGATCCACCATGATTACTCTACTTGCTCAAAATAGTTTTATTGCATTTCAGCAATTAATGATTTTCAAACTTAAGTAATCATTATTGTAATAATCCATATTACTGTGGGATTTAAGATGAAATACCTGATTAGGAATAAATATTAATAGCATTAGCATAATATTAAGGGAGATATTATTCAATATTAATATAAATATTAATATTTACTTGGAATTAATTCTTGATTACAAAAATAAAAGATGGGTGTCTACTGTTTTACATCTGACAAGGACCAGTGTAATAAACATGCAGTTTAAAATACATATATGTGAGATTTGTATTTGAACTTTTTTTGTATGGCAGTCACTGAGGTAAGGCTTGATTTGATGATTCGTGAGTTAAGGTCACCTATTGTTTTCCTGTTAGCAGTGACTATCACCAGACAAGTCCCTCTATAAAGAGACCTCTGCTGTCCTTTGAGATCCGTCTATCTCAATGCGATCAATAATCCAATCTCAGTCTCCTTGTGGAGGTAGAGTGCATGTGTGTGTGTGTGTGTGTGTGTGTAACCCTATACCCCAGATGGAGGCCACCAATAAGGGGAAATGCTTCTGTCTGACCTCCAGCATGCATCATTTTCTTCCTCCTTTCCGTCTTGGCTTTGTCGGTTCGTCGTACACGTCTCCATTTGGCTCCTCTGATCTTTTTTTCTCTTACCCCCAACTGTCCTTTCATCTTTTCACCTGTCTTCATGCATCAGCGTGTCCATCTGTCTATCACTCAGTCACAGTCGGTAATAAATTGGTTTGCTCTCCAGAAAGTCTTTCTTCACATTCAGCACTGATTACTGTCAGTGTATCTGTCATCTTCAGTGTATGTCACACTGATCGATGGAGTGTGTGTTTTACTCTGTGTGTGTGTGTGTGTGTGTGTGTGTGACATCAGTGGAGCCACCTTGCTGATTTTTTCGTTGGTGGACAGAAGAGGGTCAGTCTGCTTGGGCCTAATCAATGACTACAGAGCCTGGCTGTCTATTCCTTTATTACCCAAAGAATAAACACACGCACTCATAAACACAGGCTGTACATTAGTGGCAGATAAATCGAAGCTCAATGATCACACACTTAACAAGGAGAGAAGAACTGGAAATGACAGGTGACCTGTGCCAAATCTTTAAACCTTAGAGACGATGTTGTGCATGTGTGTGTTTCTGGATGCGTGTGTGTAAGGGTGGATGGAAACCACTGGTTTCCATGCTGAGATCAAAAGTCTAATGAGGCTCATGTGCAGTCCAGCATTATAATAGCCTATAGCTGCTGCTGCTGTTCAATTTCTATCCTCGAGTGGGGGAACTGTGGACCGGATTAGATACAACACCTGCCTCTAGTGTGAATTTTATTTATCTGCACATAGACGAGGACAATTTAATTCGTGCACCTCATCTAAATCAGGGGTCACCAATCAGATGCTTAACGGGGAGAGGAGAGCAGGAATTGACCGGTTGCTTTTGCTGCCTCTGCAAACCTTAGGGACTGTGTTTTTTTTCTGTGTGTGGCTGTGACTGCAGTCAGTTTTGAAAAACCTTTTAATTAATAGACTCATTACCTTCCAATCTCCCCGTGCCCTTTCCTCTGTGTTGTCTCAGCCTCCAGAGGGAGGCTTAGTGATTCTCGTCTGTAGTGAAGAATCACATCCATGGAAACAAGACCCTGAGGTGACCCTGTCTTTGCCAGCTGGGCCAGCAACATGCAGTAGAAAGCAGGGGTGGTGTGGTTGTTACTGAGAACGATTGTATATGCATTGATGAAGAAGAGAGAGTAGGTAAACTAGGAATTTATTAAATGCAACCAACCAATAGAAATACACTTCTAAAAACTTGATTCCAAGAAAATAGTCCATACAGACTGAATATTCACTTTCCCGGAAGCCGTAGAAAAAATTTAAAATGTATTGCCAATGTGCTTCATATTACTTCTATAAATAATAATGAAAAAAAAACTGATGAAAAGTTCTGAGGAAAAGTAAAAAAAAGTAAGAATATGAGAGGGAAAGGAGAGTAAATATAGGATAAAAATAAACAGAGAAAGGAAGGAGGAGAAGTTGGGTGGGGCAGACACAGTATAAGATGGAAGGAACAGCCCGACCTCCTGCATATTTAATTTCTTTCTCTGGGTAGCTGTTAAACCCTCATTACGAGAGCATTGGCAGTCTGAACGAGACACACATATATACATGCACACACTTTTTCACTTTTCTCTCAGGGAGACTTCCAGGAGGTTTCCTGATCAGATGCCTGAACCAACCGACATTGACCAGGAAAGAGCACCAGTTCTACTTTAAGCTCTTTCTAGATATCTGAAACTTCCCTGGGGATGACCCAAGATACACAACAAAGAAAACTCCTTTTGGCAACTTTTATCTATGATCTTCTTCTTCTATTCACTATTCAGTGCTAGTGGCTATAGACAAGAGTTTGAAAGTATCAAGTGATAAACTGAGACTTTCACCTTTCAGATTTTCCCTTTTAGTTCTGTGCAAATTGCATGACCTGCCAGTAAATCTCATAGTTTCTCTTGCTTATGAATAGTTGGGATGTGGGGCTGTTGGAGTACCATTGGCTCATACAGGGAAAATGGTTTTCACCTCACCCACTTCAAACTTGGCTACGAACCTTTTCAGTTTGCTGGAGTGATCCTGCTACAATTCACAACCAAACAGATGTACATCATCAGCAAAGTGGGGTTACCAAACTGAACACAACACTCATTTGCTTTGTCTTAAGATCCTGTCCACGGAAATTGAAAATACAATTGGTGACCAAGCTCATAGTCCAACACCTAGACAGTAAAAAAAACGCAGACTCAACGCTTGCTTCAGTGATACAGGGACCAGAAGGCTAGGAGCAGAGCCCCAAGTTGAAGGCCCAATCTCACATGAATGCTCAGTTATTCTCTCTATAAGGTAGTCTTTATGAATAAATACCTGCATATCAATCAAGAATCTGTAGGCAATGGGACAAGATTTTGGTGTTGGAATTGTTCTTGCTTCCATTAATAGTCAGAGTAGGATTGACCAATCACATTTGATCAGTAGTTAAACAGTCCATGTGGAAAAGCTGTTCGCATTGGCCAAAATGCAGCCTCAGAACCCATCGGCTATTATCTGATGTTTTGCTTTAAAGCTTTATATCGCCTTTTTTAAAAATGTATCTGCATTAATATGTGGACGTCTGTTTATAGAGATTAGCCAAAATGAGTGGTGCATGGAAGAGGAGGTCTTGGCTCAGACTTCTGCTGGCTACACCGGATACCGGATCTCGTTAAATATTGGTTGCCGTCCCCAGTAGCTGTATCATGATCAGGTGATAGCTGCTGGGTTCCAACATTGGCTATTGGGTAAAGCAGCTGGTGCTTTTTTCCAGACAGAACATGGACAAAATGCTAATTTCCCCCTCTGAATCTGACATTTAAAAAATCAACTCTAAGTCTAAAGTCAATTTAATTGCATTAATATATTTCAAAGTCCCAAGTTTTTCCAATAGGGCTTTACAGTCTGTACAGCATATGTCAAAGTCATGTTAAACATTCAACATCTCTGGAATTTTAGGATGAATCTCATCAACTTCTGGCACCAAGAGTTCATTGACCTCACTGGCCTCCGCCATGGAGATTTACAAGGATTGAAAGCACTTTTAGCATAATGTATTTTCTCCCAACATATGTGAATGAATGAGAATGTATAAATCAGTTTTCAACGAAACAAAGTACATTTGGAAAACAAACACATGTTAATATTCTGCGATATACTTTGTTTTCTCATAAAACATTGTTCTCTGTCAGGGCTGAACGTTGAGACTGTGGAGATGTTTGGTATCTGGGGAGCTCCTCTTTATGTTTTCTGTCACTCACAGTACCAAAGGTTTTGTCGGGACTTAATATTAGATCCTTGGAGTAGCTGGTGGGTATTATAATAAGTAAGCAGACACATGAACACACACACACACACACACAAACAGAAAAGCTGAGCTGGACAAAGCTCAACGCTTCCCAAACAAGGTAAATGACAACAGCTATCATCTCCACTGGGACATGTGTACTGTATGTGTGTACATATGTAGATTTGTGCAAATTTGTGTGACAGTTTATAAATCATAAATTATGCATATTTTTCCTGCAGACTTCAACTGTTCCTTATCTTAATGACCATGACCGCAGAGAGTTTCATTAGCGCTCGGTTAGTTGACCAGCTCTTGCTGTTTGTTTTGCTCACTCCATCACCCAAAGCCATTTAGCTTTCATCAGTGTGCTCTCTCTCATCCCCTGGTTTTAATCAGACCACTGTGACCTCCAGCACCGATCTCTCTTACCTCTCATATGAGAGGAGTGGAGCGGTAGGAATTAAGTTGGATCGATAAATCAGGGCAATATGGTCCTTTTAAAAAATAAATGCCTGCAGGTCAGTTTAATGTCTCTATTTGCTGTCATGAACCAGTATTTCACTTACTGTTTTAAGCAGCATACAAGTCCAATTTTGTAGCCATAACCCACAACATTTCCTTAATTTTATTTCATTGTTTGGATTTTTTTTGTACTGCACATAAATGGCCTGTCTAGGCTCTGAGCCCGGGTGTGGCAGCATCCCCAGCTTTCCCTGATGCTCCCGCGTTGGCATGTGCTCAGTCTGCCTGAAAAATTACAGATAACTGCCAAATTACAGGAGCACTAAGTTTGGTTTCATTTACAAATGAAGTGCTAAATAATATGGATGGACTGCTGTTTTGTTCAGAGCCAGTTTGACTCCTGAACAACTGAGGTCCTGTCCCGAGTTAGGAGAGCTTCATATTTATTTTTGTGATTACATCAAAATCATTTTCAAACTTTCAAAAGATAATATACAAGCTGTAATAAAATGAAATGGAACTTAAATTGTAATTAAATTATTAATTTAATTAAATTACAAATAAAATGATACATGCTTCATTTTCTTTGAGCGCAGTAATACAGTAAGAGATTTTCTAAAAAGGTGAGATTTCAAATTCACTAATGTTTAAAGGGTTACTTTGCTATTTTTCAACCTGGACAGTATTTTCCCATTTTTTGTGTTTAAGTGACTAAAGAGAACATCAAGTTTAGAAATTACACAAGAGACATTTGTGCACCTACATCCACTGAAAGTGCTCGTTTTTGCCACTGGCAGGCTCAGATCCCTATTCTAAGTGTTTGATAAAATCGTGGAGAGGATCTTTACAGAGAATGACCTTTTTTTAAAAATAAGATCCTTTTTGTTTCACCAAAAAGAGCCCTGAAATTGCTAGCGCTGAACTCACCAGACTACATCGGTAAACAGTAATTTTATCATTGTAAAACACACTTTATTTAAGTTATCAGAGACAAAAATAAACTTACAAAAGCTTTCTGTGTTGATCTTTAAACTGTTCTAACAATAATCAACTCTAGTTTGATTGAAATAAACGCTTGATTTACCCATTTATATGTTAACATATGCTGGCTCTATAAATGCTAAACTTACTGTTTATTTATATGCAGTCCGGTGAGTTTGGTGAAAGCGATTTCAGGACTGTTTCTGGCAAAACAAAAACGATGGTAGTCCTCAACAAAAAGGTCTGTCGTGTTTCAGACACTAATAACAATCTGAGCCTGTCAGTGGCAAAAACAAGCACTTTCATCAGATGTAAATTTATAATGTACAAATGCCCTGATTATTGACATTACAGCCTGTTTTGCCACTGGCGGTTGCAGCGCTCTCACTCAATACTAGACCAATTTCGAAAATGGTTGTTCCCATTAGTAACTTTGATAGGTGACTTACCAGGTTAAACAATACCAAATCTAAATATATTCACCTATGTTTTTGGTCTATAGTTTTACTTCTATTTGCTTCAAATAGATAGTGTTTTTAACTTGTAAAGTGATGCTACTTTAACACCTGCATTTGTACATGTGTGTGGTGTTTGCGACCAATGATCAGATTAATTGTGCTGCTTGTTTAGCCCACCCACACTTCAGTAGTGCTGTGAATTGGGTGGCAGCAAATCCCACAAAGCGGAGCTCTAATAGAGTGATGGATAGTTCCCAGCTGTCAACCTGACATTTGTAATGGTCTAGTCCTTTGTAACAATGAGGGAGGAAAGGAATAAATGGAGGGTGAGAAATGGAGAAAGAGAAATGTTTTCTTCAGTTCTCTGTGTCTCTGTCTCCAAATAGGCTGTAAGGAGCAAGGCAAGGGCACAGCAGACATGATTCACATTGAAGACTGAACAATGAATGCAAATTGCACTCAACAGTTGTGTGCTTCCCGCGTAAATCTTCTTGTCTTTCTTTTTCTCTCTTCTCTCTTTTGTCTTTTCTTTTTTAGATGCAACTGCATTCTATTTAGATTCCTGAAAAGAAGCCAGCATTCAGCATAACAGTCTCATTTACGCTACAGGTTTGTCATCACATTGAATAACATTTAAGTTTGTTTAAATGTCATCAAAACTAAGTGAGGATTTTTTTTTTCTCCGAAGATGGAAATGACTTATAAGGCATGCATCATTTTAAGATTCACAGGAGGGGCTGCAATAAAAGCCATGACTGGGTACTGCCTTACTGGAAGGTTAACATCAGAGAAACCTCACCTCAAAACCACTCATTGATAAATTCTTCAAATGCCTCCGTTCCACTCACCAAACTATACTTTATATTCCCCAAAACAGAGACATAAAATACGACAAAAAAATTGTGCTCCTGACAAAAATACCACTTCACCAACTAAAGTCCATGTGCTGTTATAGAAGTATGGCCCCAAAAGCCTGTGTCCAATGCCAAATGTTGACCAGCTCTGCCTTTGTTGTGGCAGTGGTTTTAACTTTGACTGCTATAACAATTTTAATTTGTGTGAAGTCTAATGGGAATTAAATTGCAGGTTACAGTTACTGGTGCAAGTTTGTTTACTTAGTCTCTCCTGTTGGTTTGGCTGTAATACAGTCAAACACATCCAGCTAGAGGATTAAGAGAAAAGGGACATTTCTTCTATATCCTTAAAGTAGCCATGTTAGCGGTGTGTCTCTCTATGGGTGGCGATTTTGATCTGCCATCCAGTTGGTCAGTCATTCCGCTACTTTACTTCAGACTCAAATATCTCAACAACATTGGATGGATTGCA